>NW_027271779.1:0-215338 GCF_040938485.1 Diadema antillarum | reverse complement strand
GATGCTTTTCTGACAAACTGTTACAAGCTATCGAAATCCTTGCATCTGATTGGCTAAGAGCAAATTTGTCCGACAACTTTGTCGGACAAAATGCTTCATGAAATGCCCCCCCCCCCCCCCCCGATGCACACTTTTGGTGAATTTTTTGTTAAAAAAACAATAAGAAAATGAAATATTCACAATATATTATTGAATGACTAAATCGTGGTATTTCAGCTCCTGCTTTGCCTGTGCGACATCACTGTGAAGGCCAACTAAATAATGGGGCCTATCACCGGCGTAGACAGGATTTGATTTTAGGGGGAGCGATTATGCGAGGGAGCGAAGCAAGCGGGGGGGGGGGGAGGGCATAGTACTGGGGTTTCCCCCTCCCACGGTGAAATCTTTTTGCATTTAAAATTTTGACATTTTACCGTCCAAAAACTGTCGTTTGTGGCTATATTCTTCGCTTTGGAAATCAAGGGGGTGGGGCGCATCGGGCGCAACTGCTGTCAATCATACTAGCAGCAACATCTGGAGAATGGCATAGCGATTAAATGCGAGCGAGCTTGAAAATTTTGACATTCTACAGTCTAAAAACTGCTGTTTGTAGCTATACTTTTCTGCTTTGGAAATTAAGGGGGGCCGCATCGGGCGCAACTGCTGGCAATTACTGGCAGCAACATCAGGAGAATGGCATAATGATTAAATGCGTGCGAGCGAAGCAAGCGAGCTTCAATATTTTGACATTTTATAGTCCCAAACCTGCCGTTTGTAGATAATTCTTCGCTTTCGAAATTAAGGGGGGGGGCAGTTACTGGCAGCGACATCAGGAGAATGGCATAACAATTAAATGCGAGCGAGCGAAGCGAGCGAGCCTGAAAATTTTGACATTTTACAGTCCAAAAACTGCCGTTTTTGGCTGTATTTTTTCGCTTTGGAAATTAAGGGGGGCGCACCGGGCGCAACTGCTGGCAGTTACTGGCAGCAACTTCAGGAAAATGGCATAATGATTAAATGCGAGCGAGGGAAGCGAGTGAGCTTGAAAATTTTGACATTTTACAGTCCCAAAACTGTCGTTTGTAGCTATATTTTTCGCTTTGAAAATTAAGGTGTGTGGGGGGGGGGGGGCGCACCGGGCACAACTGCTGGCAATTACTGGCAGCATGCAACATCAGGAGAATGGCATAACAATTAAATGCGAGCGAGCGAGCGAGCGAGTTTGAAAATTTAGACATTTTACAGTCCCCAAACTGCCGTTTGTGGCTGTATTTTTTCGCTTTGGAAATTAAGGGGGGGGGCACACCGGGCGCAACTGCCGGTAGTTACTGGCAGCAACATCGGGAGAATGGCATAACGATTAAATGCGAGCGAGTGAAGCGAGTGAGCTTGAAAATTTTGACATTTTACAGTCCCAAAAACTGTCGTTTGTGGCTGCATTTGTTCTTTTTTTTTTTTTGCTTTGAAATTAAGGGGGGGGGGGGGCACACCGGGCGAAAATTGCTGGCAATTACTGGCAGCAACATCAGGAGAATGGCATAATGATTAAATGCGAGCGAGGGGAAGCGAGTGAGCTTGAAAATTTTGACATTTTACAGTCCCAAAACTGTCGTTTGTACCTATATTTTTCGCTTTGAAAATTAAGGTGTGTGTGTGTGGGGGGGGGGGGGGGGGCGCACCGGGCACAACTGCTGGCAATTACTGGCAGCATGCAACATCAGGAGAATGGCATAACAATAAATGCGAGCGAGCGAGCGAGCGAGCGAGCGAGCGAGTTTGAAAATTTAGACATTTTACAGTCCCCAAACTGCCGTTTGTGGCTGTATTTTTTCGCTTGAAATTAAGGGGGGGGGGGGGGGCACACCGGGCGCAACTGCCGGTAATTACTGGCAGCAACATCGGGAGAATGGCATAACGATTAAATGCGAGCGAGTGAAGCGAGTGAGCTTGAAAATTTTGACATTTTACAGTCCCAAAAACTGTCGTTTGTGGCTGCATTTGTTCTTTTTTTTTTTGCTTTGAAATTAAGGGGGGGGGGGCACACCGGGCGAAAATTGCTGGCAATTACTGGCAGCAACATCAGGAGAATGGCATAATGATTAAATGCGAGCGAGCTTCAAAATTGTGACACTTTACAGTCCCAAACCTGCCGTGTGTAGCTATATTTTTCAAGCACCGGGCGCAACTTCTGTCAATCACTGGCAGCAACATCGGAAAATGGCATGATTAAATGCGAGCGAGTGGAGCGAGCTGGCTTTAAAATTTTGACATTTTACACTCCAAAAACTGCCGTTTGTAGCTTTATTTTTCGCTTTTGTTTCTCCCACATCGACGCCTCTGCATAATGAGGGAACTTTTGTTAAGTGAAAGATCTGCTGCACACTCTTTGATAAATTAGGGAAATATACGTCAATCTCAAAAGTGTATAAAGTCTATCTAAAGGGATCCAGTATAGCGGAGCTTTTGCATGTTTATGATTGCAATTCAACGATCTGGTGCATAGATCTGGCGGTATTTGGACAATTTTCCATAAAAAAAGTTCGAGATTTGTCCTCATCTCGGGAATTGCATGGGGGATAAATGATTTGTCTGCCTAAACACTTCCGTAGGCGCGGGGCAAATGCCCCTTTGCCCCCCCCCCCCCCCCCCCCCCCTCCGATAGATTCGACGCCCCTGATCTTCCCTGGGTATGCTCATAGGTGTATCCTGACTGAGTCATCACTCACTATCGTTTCTCAGGAATGATTCCGGAAATGGAGGGGGTTCAATTATGGCGATATAGTTTTTAATATTGTTTGTTAGTTTGTTTTCGTACATATTTTGTATATTGTCCCCAGTTACTTGCGTCATAGCATGTTACATATAGGCCTATACTATTTGACGTTGTCAACGTCTGAGCCATACCATACAGTGTATGTTGATGTTACTTTCTTCGCGAGCGAGCGCTTGAGAAAATTATGTATACATTTTCCTACAAGATGAAGATAGAATGCTGTTCAGCTCTGTTACCTGTCTGAAGGCCGGCGTACAAACTTCATGCAATATGCCAAAATTGATACAATCGCATTTCTGCTTCCTCCATTTTTTTTTCAAAATTCAGGGGGGGGGGGATGATTGTACAGGCCATCCCCCCTCCTCCATTTCAGGGGGGGGGGATATATTCCCCCATCCCCCCCCCCCCCCCCGGGATTTCCGCCCATGTCACACACACACACACACACACACACACACACACTTTTAACCCGTGGAGGACGAGTCCCGATTTTACTCGGGCAAGCGTCTATGGGAAATGCGTGTTGTAGCAAAATCAAACCGTCCTCAACGGGTTTTAACCTTACATAAAGCCGAAGGATAATTAAACTTGGGGATAAATGCAAAGGATCACCGAGGTGATGCACCTTTTCAAATACGTGATAAGTGCAAACAAAGGGAAATTATTGACCAGAAATGAATATGAATTATCAGTGGAAAAATGAGCAAAGAAAATGAAATTCCATCGGGATTCGAACCCGAGACTCCTGATGCTAGGTCGGTGCTCTACCGACGGAGCTATAGAAAGTTCTAGTACAGTGTTCGTCCCGGAAACGCTTATCCCGATAGAATCCCATTTTCTTTGGTCATTATTTCCTCCACTAATAAATAAATTTTATTCATTTCTGGTCAGTTTCCCTTTGTTTGCGTTGATGTTTCCACATACACAAGTGTGAGTCTTATGATACGGAGTAACCAAAAACAAAGGTACCCCCCTCCATAAATGGAAAGAGATTTGTGGCAGTTATTTTTCTCATCCCTTGCAGTTAGATATCAGTCGAAGCTATTACACGCTCCGAAACAAATCCCCAGATGAAGTGAAATAGGCAAGTAAAATAAAAAAGAGAGTTATCATTTTGATAGCATTTTTTTCAATTTGGCATCCTGACTTGACCCTCAAAACAAACAAACAAGCAAACAAACAAACAAACAAAAACATGAAAATTACCTACATGTACTAAAATATGTAATGTTTTATTTCATTTGCAGAGATTGAGTTGGCGTGTGTAAATCCCGTCCATCTGACATCAACCGGATACCCCGGGAACTATGGACATAACGAGAATGTGAACTGGATGATTACATCAGTGACAGTAGAAAGGATTCTCGTTGTGTTCAACGATTTCCAAATGGGTGAATTGAATGATAGATTATCAATATCAGACGTGTCGTATCCTACCATATCACGCGATTACACACATTCGGACACCGACGCCCCGTCATTTCTCTCTCTCGGACACTCCATCGACATCATATTTCAAACGGACAGAAGACTTGTTGCCAGAGGATTCAATCTCACTGCGCATTGTTACAAAGCATGTGAGTACTAACTCAAGTGACTTCGTTCTTATTGTATTGTTAAGTTAGATATAATTCTTGCCCTTACTCTTCTAGGAAAAGCTTAACGAAGATGCTACACACACAACATTAGGACTTTGTTGCCAAAGAATTATCGCTAGATCGTAATATTGTACTGAAATAAGAATGTACTACTGAAGGAAAATAGAATTGTGAAAAATATACATTTTTTCACTCCATTTACTCTAGACACGTGGACAAGATGCAATTCATTAAACTATTTCGATATTTTTTTTTTCGGAAATTAACGAAAGAAAAGATGTGGACCATTTCTTGGAAGTGATTGCGGGGTCACTTTTTCTATTGTAATAATGCGTCAATTTTAGTTGTATTCATGTTTGCAGCAAAGCTAAATTGATGGTATGCTCTAGTAAGCTATTTAAATTGTTTAAGCAACAATTTTAAGGTAATTGTTTAATATCCTATATCGTAACCTGAACTAATTCTCATATCTTTTTTTCCAATTTTGTATCGTGTCGAATGTTTCACATGTCATTGCAAAAAAAAAAGAGAGAAAAAAAAAAAGAAAATAGTACTTGTGTTTTGATTATGGAGAAAGGAATGAAACGATTTAATTGTGGATCGTATTTTGTTTTCCAGTTCAGGTCCAATGTAAACTAGATTTGGAATTTGTCAAGACTGACAAATTAGGTGATCCGATATTTAAATGATTTCCGAGATTTCTGAGATTCTCATCGAAGAAAAGGGAATCAAACCTGTCATGACTACAGATTTAAAATGGAAATGGCATATGTTTTCACCTTTGACCCCACTTTGCACAGCCAAGATAGCATCTGAGCAAAAGTTTATTCATGTATAAAATGATTCATGCGACATGGTCTATACGTGTGCAAAATATGTGAAAGATAGGACAAGTAGTTACCAAGATACAGGACGAAGAAACATTTATGACATTTGACCCTGATGTACCTACAAAAGACGGTGTCTGATGAATTAATTGTTATTTTATGAAATGATGTGCATGACATGGACTAAGCATGTACAAAATGTGGGGGTGAAAGGGCGTGTTTGTTTTATTTTTTTTAGCTATTGCAAAGAAAGTCACCGAAAGAAAGACAGATCTCCCGACATTGAAGCTAAGCGTCAATTTCAACCAGGTCTTTGGACGTAATCCCGACTTCCAATAAGAATATGGATCACATAAACGATAGCACAAAGTTTCCTCTATATATCAAAATCTGGGAAAAATTCACTGAAGGATAGATTAGCTAGTGCTCGGTAAAGACAGTCATGTCATTTTTCATTTCCAGAAAAAAAAGTACTCCCATAGAGATAATACCTCATTTGCACAGCCAAAATGGCGTCCGACCAAAGCGTGGTTATTTTTCAAAATGATCCATCTATCGAGGTCCATGTGTGTGCAAAATATGACGGTGATACCGTATACACTAATGACATTACAGAATGAAGTATTTTTTACCTTTGACCCCACGTCACACAGCCAAGATGGCATCTGAGCATAAAGTTGTTAATTTGTGAAATGATTCTTGCAACATGTTCCTTACGTGTGCAAAATGTGGGAAAGATAGGACATGTATTTACGACGATACAGGATGAAACACTTTTGAACTTTGACCCTAATTTACCTACCCAATATGGTGTCGGAGGAAGTAGTTGTTATTTTATGAAATGATGTTCGTGACATGAATTAAACATGTGCAAAATATGGGGTTGATAGCCATTGTTGTTGTTGATCTATTGTACAGAAAGTGGAAGAAAGAAAGAAAGAAAAATAAAGAAAAAAATAAGGTATTGTATAGAAATTTGAAGGAGAAGCATAAAAAAGTTAGAAAAAAAAGATAAAATTAGGAAGGGAGAATAAGCCTCACTAAAGAAAAAGAAGAAAAAAGTGCTTAAAAAAAGCAAAAACCAGGGGTGAGGCTCGAACCCGGGATTAAAAGTCCGATGCGCTACGCACTGACCTATTTCATCCCCCATTGGCTCTGTGTATTAAGCAAAATGACGCTACATCGAAGCCAAGTGCCATTTTAACCAAGTTTTTCGACGTGATCTCGACGTCGAATGAAAAAGAAGGACATATTTACGATAGCCCAAAGTCTCAGCTACAACATATTAAAATCTGGGAGAAATTCACAGAAGGATAAGTGATCTAGTGCTCGAAAAAGATAGTCATGTGAGTTTTCATTTCCAGAAAAACTGCACTCCCATAGATATTACACGTAAACTGGTCAAATTTGACAAGGTTACTTTCAATCCATTTTTACGAGATCATGCCGTCATCCAATCAAAATTTTGAATGCGCTTATGAAAGACCATTTAATAAGCTACAACATGCTGAAATCTGGGTGAAAATCGGCCAAGGATAAGTGAGATACGCTCGAGTGAACTTGAAATTTTATGAAGTTATTTTGAAAATTTCCTTTTTTTTATTTCATTAGGACATTTGATATCTTTTAATCATTTTGCAGCATCGCCAACCAATGAAATGACATATACAACTCATCAGCTTTCAGAATATGTAAAGAAAATGGGGGATCATTGTCCATCCTGACGAGGAAAATCGGATATAAAATTGGCGGTTTTTTGGCATAGTTCCACTGTATATCGCCATTGACGCGCGCACGGAATTTCAACTTTGACGGGCCCGTATGACGTCATATTGAGTCGAATTGATTTGAAACTTGGTAGAATTATTTCTTGACTTTTCAGACATCCGATCTGTGTGGAAAAACGAGAAATTTCTATTGAATATGAGCTGTGCGTGCGTATATGCGCGCGCGCGTGTGCGTCAGTCCTTTTTTTCATTTTTTTGAAAAATGCTGCAAATGGTCTGAAACGTGAGCAGAAAAAAATTGAGCTCGATTGGAGCGTGTAAATATTTCAACGCGCGCGTACGCGCACGTTTTAAGGGTAGAGATGAAAATTTAGAATATGAGTAGAAAGAGCTTGACTTGAACTAAATATGAGACGTAAATTTCATTGAAAAATTCCCTTCCATTAATGAGATATGAATGAGAATGTGTTTTCACATTACGTCATATTCACAATGACGTCATAGTGACGTGACGGTCGACTGATCACAATCATTTTATTAGATCTGTCGTCTTTGGGACACGATACACATATGGTATAAGTTTGAAATTGATAGGCAGAGGACTTTCTGAGTTAACCTCTGCACAACTTTGGAGGAGAAAGAAAGAAAGAAAGAAAGAAGAAAGAATCCGTACAGATACGGAAGGTGATCCGAGAGGATACTCGGATCACCTAATGAAATAATCATTAAAAGCCTGTGCAATAGAATCATTTATCCGTTGCAATTTTATCATGTACTTTAATTCCAGATCCACAAATATCATTTTGTTTATCTTTAAAATTCAAATTCAAGAAATTCTTCCGTCGAGATGCTTTCATTGCAACTGAATGACAAATTGCCCTACATCGACGTAAATAAGCACTGAACTGATCAGTGCTTTAGTAGTAGCCATGATAGAAAATCATTGGCGTACATACTCGAGCGGGATTCGAACCCACGACCTCCTGATCACCGGACAGGCATCATCTCCACTAGACCACCGAGCTTTCGCCCGACAGCAAGACAAGTGTTGGTTCTAATCCTTATAGCATGCAGCGGGTACTGCGTAGTTATTCAAATTCAAGAAATTCTTCCGTCGAGATGCTTTCATTGCAACTGATTGACAAATTGCCCTGCATCGACGTAAATAAGCACTGAATTGATCAGTGTTTTAGTAGTAGCCATGATAGAAAATCATTGGCGTACATACTCGAGCGGGATTCGAACCCACGACCTCCTGATCACCGGACAGGCATCATCTCCACTAGACCACCGAGCTTTCGTCCGACAGCAAGTGTTGGTTCTAATCCTTATAGCATGCAGCGGGTACTGCGTAGTTATTAAAATTCAAGAAATTCTTCCGTCGAGATGCTTTCATTGCAACTGATTGACAAATTGCCCTGCATGGACGTAAATAAGCACTGAATTGATCAGTGTTTTAGTAGTAGCCATGATAAAAAAAATCATTGGCGTACATACTCGAGCGGGATTCGAACCCACGACTCCTGATCACCGGACAGGCATCATCTCCACCAGACCACCGAGCTTTCGCCCGACAGCAAGACAAGTGTTGGTTCTAATCCTTATAGCATGCAGCGGGTACTGCGTAGTTATTCAAATTCAAGAAATTCTTCCGTCGAGATGCTTTCATTGCAACTGATTGACAAATTGCCCTGCATCGACGTAAATAAGCACTGAATTGATCAGTGTTTTAGTAGTAGCCATGATAGAAAATCATTGGCGTACATACTCGAGCGGGATTCGAACCCACGACCTCCTGATCACCGGACAGGCATCATCTTCACTAGACCACCGAGCTTTCGTCCGACAGCAAGTGTTGGTTCTAATCCTTATAGCATGCAGCGGGTACTGCGTAGTTATTCAAATTCAAGAAATTCTTCCGTCGAGATGCTTTCATTGCAACTGATTGACAAATTGCCCTGCATCGACGTAAATAAGCACTGAATTGATCAGTGTTTTAGTAGTAGCCATGATAAAAAAAAATCATTGGCGTACATACTCGAGCGGGATTCGAACCCACGACTCCTGATCACCGGACAGGCATCATCTCCACCAGACCACCGAGCTTTCGCCCGACAGCAAGAGAAGTGTTGGTTCTAATCCTTATAGCATGCAGCGGGTACTGCGTAGTTATTAAAATTCAAGAAATTCTTCCGTCGAGATGCTTTCATTGTAACTGATTGACAAATTGCCCTGCATGGACGTAGTGATGCCTGTCCGGTGATCAGGAGGTCGTGGGTTGCTGGTTGGCATGGCAACCGTAAACTGACAACCATTATACGTTTTTTTTTGTTGTTGCAATTTCACTTAATCGTAAATAATGGATGAAATCGGGGTTTTACTGGGCTGCAATTTGCCAAAAGACCAAAATGTGAAGTAATTATGGTTGTAAATTACCGTGAAATGGTCTTCTTGTAATTTTTATATTTGTATGTGACATAGACATCAAACAATAGATATAATATAAAATCACAGAAATTACAGCATTTTCCAAAGACTACCCTTTTATTTTGAGTCATTTTCACATAAGTATTGCCTGTAGTATCATTTGTCCCTCACCAATCTACAAACTAAAATTCCAAAATTAGGGAAATATGAAATTGATACCAATATACCTATCCCAAACAATACATCATAGGTCTCATATGTTTCTTCATATTGTAATGAATACCGCCCCATGTGTTGACCTTGAAAAATGTAAACCATAACAAGTAGTGAAGGTTGACTTGCCTTTCATTTGTGGTAAACATGAAAATGATTGGTATAAAATAAAAACATATATATTCGGGGTAAAGAAACATGAAGGAAAACATGATTTTTAGCATAATTATTTCCCACGTATTTCGTTATATTTGGGTAAATAGCACCCTCAGTGGGTAACCTTGAAAAATTCCAAATGTCATATAGAGTATGAGTTGCTCTTTGTATACCCATGTGCCAAATATGACAGTGATACATAATATGATAAAGAAGTAATAGACGGGTGCCCCCCCCCCCCTTTGCCCTGGAAGGGGTCAAATAGCTTGGGCTTATAGGGTTTAACAGTGCATGTGATATGATTCGTCTGACAGTTACTCGATTCAATCATTTTCATAGGTTTTTCTTGCCCATTTTGTAAGTTCGTCCTCCCTGGTTCGTCTGTCAAATTGATATTGCGTCCATTCAATTTACATGGTTTCGTTATTCACAGCCGCTTTATCGTTAAAAATTATTCTTCATTTTTTTTTTCATTTCATTTTATTGTTTCTGTATGGCACAATATAATCAACTCTGATCACTTTCAGAAATAAACACATGATTCATAATAATTCATGGCTGATTTTGCACATGACAGGTAATCAAATCTTTGTGACAAAGAACGAAGACATAATGATAATAAACAAAAAGTCAAGGTACCATACAGGAGGATCCCCAGTAAGCCGAGCTTGATATTGGGGCCTCATACACTGATAAATGAATAAACAGTTTCAACCAACTGTCGGTTTACTTAACTACAACAAGACAAACTAGTTTTACACAACAAAGACAGTTACACAACAAAACATACACGGACATGTACGCAGGTGATGCTAAGAAAGAAAAACAAAGAAGAAGGGGACAGCGATAATGAAAGATGGTGAGAAAGAACAGGAGAGAGAGAGAGAGAATAGAAAGACTCCTCGTTCACTGTACAATAACACACTGTGCAAATACAACACTATTGCAGGTGCATACACCCTGTTGCCAGGTAACGGCTGGGTGTAGCAACGTACGGGCCAGTTACATCTGTATACAAAAATAGAGAAACATTCCATGGCATGCCTACAACAGAAGGCAGAGTACAACATAGAATGAAGATGCTTCAAGTAACAAAAGAAATTCATGTTCTGGATATGTTAATTAAGTCACTGATATTTAGCAACAAGCATATGTTTAACAAATCTTTTAAAGGAACCAATCGTGCGAATTGCACGGGACTGAAATGGTAAAGAATTCCATACGTCTGGGCCAGTGTGCCGAATTGATTTTTTAGCTAAACAAGTTCTGGGATTTATAAGATGAATATTGGAGGCATTTCTTGTAGGGTAGGAGTGGATTTGTTTATTGATCAAACGAATTTGTATTCGTGTTTATCAGAGTTCTCATTCAGTTAAAGTGAGGGACGGTGTTGTAATTATGCAGTTCCGCTATTCCAGCGCTCAATTTCGTTTCGGAGCAATGCATTTAAGACCTTGTGTCACGAATCAACCCAATCACCTCATTTTGACAATCAAACTGTTCCGCTCCATGCACCTCAGATTACACCCATGCCTTCACATTCATGTTACTAGGCACCACGATTGGCAAGTCATGTCTTGGTTTGAGAACGATAACTTTATAGTGCTGACCGTGTTCTTTATTAACGATATCCCTGTTGCAACTGATCGACAAGTGGCCCTTTATCAACGAAAAAAAAAAGCACCAATTATTCACTGTTTTTTTTTTTCAATTTCAATTTCAGTTCATTTCATAATACTTCTCATATTTCAACATCATATCAAAGAATTTCAATTCATTTCATATATACTTCTCATATTTCAACATCACATCAAAGAATAATAGCACAGGTTCTTTTGCCTTTTCAACAATATACAAAAAATATACATACATGATAATGACACAGTAATTATGATGATAACTGGACAAAATCGAAATGGGGCTGTACAAAGAGAAGTATGATGATGGGACCTAATGGGAAGCAACCTTGTTTGGCCGTAAGCCCCGAATAATCAGTGTTTTAAAGAGAAATGGAGAACAGATAGAAGTTCAGACCAAGTGACTTAATGGTACCAAATAAGGGAAGCGGGTATGCCTTTATGATTAAAAATAAAAGAAAAAATAAAACTATACTGATAACCATAAGTGACCATACCTTTCATCTTTTTTTTTTCCAAAGTAGGACATGATCTTATGGGGCCTACTTTATAGGCATACACTACACTCTTATTGAATTATACAGCCAGTCATTTCGTGCCTGCTGTCGAACTTTAGGTAGAAAATGAGAGAGATAGATGTAGAGAGAAGGAAGGAGAGAAGGAGACGAAATAGAGTGCGGAATTGCAAAGACAAATTCAGAGAGCGTGACGGCAAGGCCCAGATTGCAATCCGCAGCGTGTTGACAAGAACGTGTATGTTTGATAGGACAATAACATACCCCAGTATTATTACATGAGACATTACAAACTTATTCAGTGTTTGCAAGATATGGATTCAATAAAAACTCTTTCATTCTACGTTTGAAGGAATATAAGACGAGCAGCTAGTTATTTCGGGTAAGACGTCATGCAGTATCTGGGGCCTGTATACGTCATCATTTTGTTTTTTATATCGAAAATTGTTCGAGTACGTGGAAGGTGCTAGCTACGAAACAAGAAAGAAAGAAAGATGGAACCAACGATCTCCTGATTGCCTTCATTCATTCGAATACGCATGGAACATTGCATACTGTAAGGATTAAAACCAGGCGAAAGTTCGGTAGTAGTAGTTAGTGGATACGAAGTCTGTCTGGTAATTGCGTTATCGTCGTTTATTGTATTATTTCAATATGTTATTGAACTATTTAACCTTTTGTTTATTGCATATTAGTGCCATGCTTTATTACATTATTCTTAATTTTGTGTTGTCACGGTCAGACCAAAAACAAACAAACAAACAAACAAACAAACATACATACAGGCAAATTCAACAAGCAAAAGAAACAGACTTGTTGGGACGCTGTGGCCTAGTGGATAAAAGACTGCCGACTCCCGATCGGAGGACCCGAGTTCGAATCCCGTCCAGTGTTTACGTCCTTGGTACGGGGTGCTTGGACTAGATATTTTTACCCACTATGTCCCACTCGACCCAGGTGTATAAATTGGTACCTGATAGCGATAGGGTGATAATAATAGCAAGGCCCTCTGGTAGTGGCAACACTGAAGAGGCTACCCTGGGCTGGGTAAATAAGACCTTAAATCATTATTATTATTATCATTATCATTATTATCATTATTATTATTATTATTATTATTATTATTATCATATCATCATCATCATCATATTTACTTAGAACCAAACGCTCGGAATTCTACACACATTCATTGTTCTGTATATGCGAATATTTGATATAGAATTGGTACCTGGTCAAGAGAGTCGCCTATTCAGCTTAATTTTGCACCGTACATTATACAAAATGACCTACGCACACGCTCTATCAGAGAATTGATATCTGAATCCATTGAATCAAGTGCCAGCCCGTCAGAGTGTTGTATCAGAAATATGTAGATATGTAATTAATACCTACATATTTCTGGTACAACACTCTGACGTTCGGCTCTAGCAAAACGTACATTAAAATTTATTACAAGGTATACTCATAATTTTGATTGCCGTTGTTGATAATTATTATTGACTTGTGAGACGGGAAGTCGTATTTCACCAATAAATAAAAGCAAGTATAATGCTAATCTTCAGAGATATTCATGCTAGCGGTGATAACTAGTAACCACACCCGAATTAGATTAATTGATGTTTAATGACAGTTGTTATACGCTTTAACATGTAAAGTCTTGTGCATTACAAGTTCCAGAGTACTCTACTAGGATTCAATCTGACGGCACATCACCGTGGAGCGGTTTGTTGCAGGTGTACCACCACCACTCCAAGGCATGGCTACCTATGTGTGCCGACGGCTGGAATTCTGCCACAGCTCGCACAGCTTGTCGACAGCTCGGTTACCCTGACGTCACGGGGTACAGTACTGAATATGACATCAATGACGCCAGCATGAAAACATTGTTAAAACTCGGCAGTCTTTGTACCAGCAAAGGTGACTTCTACAACTTTAATTTATCATGAGAATTACAGCAATACGACTGCTTTACGTTAATTGAAAATATCGCGTTATAACAAGACAAGAAGATTGATGTTTCTTTTCTTTTTCCAAATTGCTGATCTTGTATGCATAGATACCTGTGTCTTCACTTGGTCTTGTCCGGAACTTTACTATAAAACACATTAATTACTGTTTTTTCTTAAACACATAATTTACCATTTGCAGATGAAGCCAAAACCCGGCACAGTAGTGCTTTAAAATAGTTCTAAAATATGAGTAAGAAATGAAAACCACTGTAAAAATTAAAATAAGTAAAATCGATGTCAAGTATTGTTAGATATACGCCAACTGAATAACAGTTATAATAAAAAGGTTTCCAGACTAAACCGTCTACAGTTATGCTTTATTGAGAAAAATACTCATATCTCCTTATATTCTAGGCTTTATTGCAAAAAATTTATATGTTAGGATGTTTTGTGGTAGAACAGACCTACGCACATGCATCAAATGTGATATCTTGAACATTTTTAAAATCACCGCTCCTAAAGGTAAACAAGGCCTTTAACTAACTTGGCAGCACAGTCCATTCACAGTCCATGTGGTGCATGGCAAATCAAGAATTGTTTCAAGCACTGTTCATTCTCTTCAGAAGTATTATACATGTACCCGTTCGCACCTCGTGGAGCAGTGGAGCTGTGGAGCGGTGGAACTCCATAGCTTATGAATATTAATGAACTCGTGAATATTAATGATCATGAATATGTGTGAATATGAGTGTGAGATATAATAGTCTGTGAATGGGTGTGGCGATAGCAATAGTGAATTGTGGAGCAGTGGAGCTCTAAGACGGACTAGTATATGAATATTAATGACCTTAATTCATGAATATGTACGATTATACAATATGTAAATATATGAATGAGCATGTGGAGCTGTGGGGAGTGAATCTTTTGCAACCGAATTTATGGCTTCTGTGTAGTGTTTGTTGTGGAGTCGTATGATTTTGCACGAAGGATATCAGCATAATGCAAAGATTACAATTTATATAATGTACAGTGTATGATACAGATGTTAAGCTTGTGAATGGGTGTGACAGTAACGCATGTGGGCTTAGTTATTTTTATACTTAATTGCGGAGCTGTGGAGAGTTACACTAAAGTCTTTTTTTTCCACGGATTGTATATGGCTTGAAGCGTGGAGTGCATGTTGTGGAGTCGTGTTTTGTTTTGTTTTGTTTTGTTTTTGCACGATGATACAAATGGTTGATACGAATATGATTATGCAATGCGAATAACGGTAAGGATTAAGCATCATCAGTAGTGAATTGTGGAGAAGTGGAGCTCCAAGATGACCAAAATATGAATATTAATGAGCTAAATTCAGGAATATTCATGAATATATGTAAATATATGTTTGAGCTGAGGAGCTGTGGAGCTGTGGAGGGGGACTCTTTTTGCAGTCGATTGTATGGCTGGTGTATATTGTATGTTGTGGAGTCGTATGATTTTGCACGATGATACGAAAGGTTGATATGAATAATTATAACTATGCAAATTCGTGTGACAGTAACGTATGAAGGGTAAGCATCACCAAAAGCGGATTGTGGAGCAGCGGAGCTCCAACAAGATAACCTAACATATGAATATTGATGTATGCAAATACGTATCAATTATGTATGATTGTAAGATTAAGCATGATCAGGTGGGACTTGTGGAGCTGTGGAGAGCGAGACTCTTAGAGTGAATCCTATGGTCATTGTAGACTTAGGTTGATGTACAGCTGCATGTTTGCAAGTACTTGGCATCAAAAGTGAGAATGAATTAGGACAGTACGTCCGTTGAGAATGATAAGGGCGTTAAGTTGCCACAAAACCCATAGTGTTCAAGACCACTTAACGCCCTTCTCATTCTCAACAGACGAATATTCCTCTTTTCATCGATTTATCGTTCCATCATTTCATCGTTTCATCATTTCATCATTTCATCGTGTAATCATTACGTTATTTCATCATTTCATCGTGTTATCATTTCGTTATTTCATCATTTCATCGTGTAATCATTTCGTTATTTCATCATTTCATCGTGTAATCATTTCGTTATTTTATCATTTCATTACTTCATCATGTTCATTTTTTCATCGTACTAATGTCAGAGAGATTTAAGTCAGTTTTCTACACAATGTTGGAAAAGCAAACATGTAGACAGACAAACCCATCTGCATTATTTACAAGTGCGAAGTAAACAGATTAGGTGTTTTCCTCGTACGATAATTGCGGAGTCGTATGGTACGTTGTCGTGACCATGACAAACATGACAAAGAACCCATATGTCTAAGTCGCATCTATGAGCACTCTTTCATGCGTCATCCAGCATGTTGGAACTCCACTGCTCAGTGGGTATACTCAATCGTTATATTGCGATCATTGTGTTTACATATTTACACATATACCTGCAATGATATCACATTTCTGTATTATCGTGTAAACATACGACTCCACAACCTTACTCAGAAATCGTGAAAGCATGCAACTTTACATCAACCTAAGTCTACAATGACCGTTGAATTCACTTAAACAGTCTCGCTTTCCACAGCTCTACAAATCCCTACTGACGATTCTTAATCTTGCAAGCATAAATATTTCATATGCATTTACACACATACAAATTCATACTTCTCATCTCATTAATATTCATGATGTTCGGTCCTCTCTCTCTCGATCTCAACATGAAGAGTGTACTTTTTTATCACTACAAACTGTTACTTCGCACGTGTAAACACTGTATACAAGTTTGTGTGTCTACATGTTTGCTTTTCCAACATTGTGTAGAAAGCTGACTTTAAAGGGATGGTACAGTTGTGGAGATGAGAATTTGGCTTTTAAATTTTTGCGAGATACCAAGAAAACACTTATGATATAGTACAGAGCATACCTTTTTAAGAGGAATTTAAAGTTTATTTGATGAAAATCGGGTTTGGAATGACTGAAACATCCAAAAACAAAGTAAAACAAAGCGATAGTTATTAAATTTGGGTCCCACACTTTATCAGAATCGCTCTTTTTTGGATATCTCAGCCATTTCAAAACCAATTTTCATCAAATAAACTTTGAATCCCTCTTGCAATTACATGCTCTTTCATGTTTCATAAGAGGTTTCTCATTATGTCACCAAAAAAAAATGTTAGAAACCTGAAATTAGGTCTCAACCAAATACGATCCCTTTAAATCTCTCTGACAGTAGTACCATAAAACGATGAAATGATGGAAGGATGAAACTGTCATACGATAAAGTGATCGAATGATGAAATGATCAAACGATGAAGTGATTGAACAATAAAATTAGGAATATTAAAGTTCTAATTCATTCTCACTTTGATATCATTTATCCACGCCATAATGCGATTACGTTATGCAAATTCATATAAAATTTTCCATGATATTCTACAAACGCGCACAGCCCCATTACACCATAAACTCCACATAAACCCTCAAGTTCATGCGATGTCAACTCATGAATATGTATACATTTTGCATCATCTTGGAACTCCACTGTTTCACGACTCCGCTGCTCAGCGGGTACGTGATCATAGGCCTATCTTATGATCATACATCATCTTGACACATTTACACGAATGCTTGTAATGATATCAAAATTTCTGTATGTATTATCGTGCAAGCATGACTCTACAACCTAACTTCGCAATAACCATAGAATTCATTCCAAGAGTCTCGCTCACCACAGCTCCACATAAACTCCCACCTGAGCATGCTTAATCTTACAATCATAAATGATTGATACGTATTTGCATACATTAATATTCATATGCTAGGTTATCTTGTTGGAGCTCCGCTGCTCCACAATTCACTTTTGGTGATGACTAATCCTACATACGTTATAGTTATATTCATATCAAGCTTTGGTATCATCGTGCAAAATCATATGACTCCACAACATACACTCCACACCAGCAATAAAATCGATTGCAAAAAGAGTCCCCTCCACAGCTCCACAGCTCCCTAACGTAAGCGTAATTCGTATATTTACATAAATACATATTCATGCACATTTATGAATAAAGCTAATCAATATTCATATCTTAGTCATCTTGGAGCTCCACTACTCCACAATTCACTTCAGATTATGCTTAATCCTCCATACGTCACCGTCATAGGCATTTGCATAATTATATTCGTATTATCCTTTCGTATCATCGTGCAAAAAAAAAAGAAAAAAAAAAGAAAAAAAAAGAAAGGCACGACTCCCGGTGCAAAAAAAAAAAATAAAATAAAAGTATAACTCTCCACAGCTCCACAATTAAATATCAAATACACTTAAGCCCACATGTGTTACTGTCACGCCCATTCACAAGCTAAACATCTCTATAATGTCATAGTCTTTGCATATGCTGATACAATTTACCCTTTCATATCATCGTGTAAAATCATACGACTCCACAACAAACACTCCACACAATCTATACAATCGGTTGCAAAAAGGTTGCATGCTCCACATGCATAAACAAGTCATATTTGCATAATTGCACAATCATACATACTCATATATTAAGCTCTTTAAGATTCATACGCAAGGTCATAGAGCTCCACTGCTCCACAATTCACTATTGGTATTGCCACACTCATTCACAGACTATTATATCTCACACTCATACATGATGCATACGTTACATAAATTCATATTTCTACATATTCATGATCATTAATATTCACGAGCTCATTAATATTCATTAACTGTGGAGCTCTACCGCTCCACAGCTCTACTGCTCCACGAGGTGCGAACGGGTACATGTATATACTACTCTCTTCTACAATAGATATAGAAATTTAAGTTTGTTCAATTTTCCTATTCTGTCTTTGAATTAAACCCTAAATCTGCTTCAGACGTGCGAATTTTACAGGAATGTTCCTCATCTGCTAATGTATGCTCATCTGGAAACATCGCAAAAGTAGCATGCCATCGTAAGTATAACGTTGTCCTTAAGAAAACTTCAGATATAAAACTAAAAGTTTCTCGCAACCTACAAACTGTCTAAGATAGACGCCCCTGAAGTATCTGTGTAGATGATCTTATTTGTGAGCAAGCATGCAAGTGTGAGATATCCAAATGTTAAATACTATGAATGTGTAATCATTTCCACATCAATGACATCATAACTTTATTTATTATGGAAAGAAACAAATATACCATTTTTATCAGGCTCTTCATAGAATTAATGCTTCATTCAAATTGACAACTGTTTATCGTTTACACCTAAAGTCAAACCCGGTTTAGTGACAACCTGCCTATCAATAGCGTCTGTATGCCGTGTACGACCACTAAAAACAATTCCTTTGGAGAGAAGAAGCATGTTAACCCTAGCCAGGCCGGGCTTAGCTATTCTGTGGCCGGGGGAGGATTGAATCAACCCCCCCCCCCCTCCCCTCCCACGTAAATAAATCAAGCGTACGTGACGCTTTAACTCGGTATTTTTTTCTTTCACCTGGACATGCACTGTGCACCGCAACTATTGGCTTAGCCTCTCCTGTAGCTTTCTGCTGTGTCACCTAAAAGCTTTAGACATTTAGACATTTTTTTTTTTTGTTTCGTGTCTTATTGTCGGTAGGTCACTGACCTCATCTTTGACAGTTTTTCATACAGTGGAATCTCTCATCACTTCCTTTTTATTCATTTCTGATTGCCCTATTGTCTCTCCTTGCTTCTCTGTGTAGCATGCCTATTCCCTCTCCCTCTCTTGCTCCACCCCCACCCTCTCTGCACGTATCGTTTTCTTCTAAATGATTTCTAGGGCCTGGTTACCAAGGCTGCTATGAAATTGCAGGACCTAAGGCGAATCTCTTTAATCTACGAAATTCGACCTCCATTTCGTCTATTGAAGACTGCCTCTTGACCTGCAGAGAGCAGCGAGAAAACTATTTTGTCATCCAAAGAGACGAATGCTATTGTCTTAATACCACTGAAGGAAAAGACCTGATAATCAGCGCTACGTCGGATGGAGTGGATGAAGAAAGGTGTAACAGCACATGTTCCGGAAACACGGATGAACGGTGTGGTGGAGCAGTTGGAAATCCAACATGGTTCTCTCTCTACAGTGGTATAATCTGACTTTCCATCACAAATAATACTCATCATTTGATATATCAACAAACAAATAAATAACAAACATTGCAAAACACTCGAACAACACCACATTACACAGAGGGTCCAGACATGATTTGGTGTGATTCTGATATGTTAGAAAAATCAGCATATTTTTTACCTTTTTAACATCATGACTGTCTTTGTGTTACAGTATCGGTGACAGAGTTTATAGTCAACACTCCCCCACATACAAACAAGCAAATAATCGTACGAACAACAGTTACTTGTCGATATATTGTTTAATTCACTTCAAGTTTACTTTATTTTCTAACAGAATAACTGAGAATTTCAAAAGAATGGATATTCTGAATGTACCTATTCTATAATAGTGTTTCCTTTCACCGCAATATTCAGTGGGTAGCTCTTGTTTTTTGCAACGACAGACATCACATCACAATTAATCAGAGAAAATGAATATGGAAACATAAGATGCGTTGCAATTGATAACACCCTATACCCTTTACTTTGCATTACTTTGCTTGTAATCCGAATGGGCCCAAAGAATTTCACAGCTCTATATGTTATTATCATGAAACTCCAAACTTTGTTACCTCCCTCCAAACAAAGCCAATGCTGGCTTTTGCAACCATCCTGGCAACGTGGAAAATGGGCAATGGTCCAAGAATGGCAGCGTGTATCTCGGCTCCTCACTCACCCTGAGTTGTGACGGAAGTTACATTGTCAACGGGAATCAAACCATTCAGTGCGTGCCTGGACAGTCACCCTACAAACCAATTTGGAATGCAACAGTACCCTCTTGTATGGAGGATGAGATTGGTAAGTGGACACTGGGATAAATTTCGTCGGTTTTTGATACTATAGAATAATGAAAAAAATCATGAGGATTAAATCGCCGATGTGGGCAATTTGATTAAAGATGTAAATTGAATTAAAAAAAGACGATGCAAATGTGATACGTAATTACCAGTGTGTTTTAGAAGGGAGCAGAAAGGACACGTCTGAGGGATGTTGACTTAATCGAACATCTCTGTAATAGAGGAAAAGCAACTTAAACGAAGCCAAAGACCAAGTATGAATTTGGATTTAGGGAAAAAACAATATTACTATGATGCATCATTGAAGGTTTGAGGAAAATCTGATAATAAATTCAAAAGTTATGAATGTTAATGATGCGGTGCCGTCATCACTGGATAAGAAGACTACTGCAGGTCATGAGGTCATTACATTTTGGAACAACAGTATAAGGTATAAAGGGAATTTTGAGGGAATTCCAAAGAATTTCTTTTTTTGTTTCTGACATATGTTATAAGGTTATACCATTCCCCCTGCTTTCTGAAGGAAGTAAGTCTTGTGCTCTTTCATTATGCTAGAAAAGTGAAAACATGTTGAATTTTCTATTCATTTTGTATAGGCCTATTTATATTGCTATCCAAACTGTCTTTGTGAAAGATATTAGTCTCCTGTTCCAGCGATGGCCGCATCACAACATTGAAAATGCATAGCTTTTGAATCAATTGTCCGATTTTCCTGAAACTTTCACTGATGTGTTCTATTGCTGCTTTCAGTCGATTCATTTGTGCATTTGTGCTTTGGTTTCCTTTAAACATATTACTATTGTAGAAGTATGGTAAAGGATGCTATGGTAAAATAAATGTGGGACCGTTTTGTTCAATGGAGAAGAGAGCTCTGTGACATAGTATTGAATCAATTTTGAAACTTACTTGATGCGCAAGAAGAGTAATTCAGAGACATATTAATTTAAAATACAATCACGCATTAAACTTTTGATGGGCAAACAAACGAGATTCATTTTAACCGTCAAAGATGTAAGTACACACTGTGGCGAACAGAAGAAATGCAACAGGGTTAAATAACTATTAGTGTACGAATAGAGCCTTCCAAGTGGTCAAAAATGGTTTGGACGTGAATAAACATTTTGCATCACGAGACTTGGCAAATATCATAGTCATGATGAGAAAATAGTTGCTCAGAAATCATTCGCACGAGGTGGCATAGGCATGAAAGAACGCTCGTGACTTCTACGGGTTGCCATATCTGCAACAGACATTGCTTATGATAATGAAATGCAGAAACGAGAGTTAACCTCAAGCGTCATGCTATGTGATATTGCTGAAAAGGATATTGCACAGTACCTCCGGATCTGATTTGTTAGTTTAGCACTTGAAAGGACGGACCTTAAGTGAAAGACATTGCCATGGTTACTTGAAAACATAAAGTTAGGTAACTGTTTTAGTGTGAATGTCTGAAGAGTTACTGTTATTTCAGCTTGATTTCGTCGAAACCACTTCAGATTCATTTTACAGGTTTCAATGATGAAATTAACAAGTACTTTGTTCACAAAGATGACTAGTCATTCTCTTAGCTGTGGGAGCTTCTTGATATTTTACTGTTTCTGTTTGAAAAAATACCACATAAATAGGTAAATTATATGGATAGCCTATATTTTTTGTGTAAACAGTCATGGTACGAGAAACATCCTAGTAAAAAAAAATCACTATGTGTGTATGATAATAAGCATATCAGTCATAGTATTATATTCATTTCTATCTTTTGGAAAGAAACAACTGTGGAGCCCATTTCATCCGGTAAGTTATAATATACTCTTAAAATTTGGCTATTCATGCGCTTCATGAGCATCCATGTTTTGATTTGATATCAAAAAGTATAATGTTGCAACACTTTATCCTTGATAATAATGAGGAAGACCCTTTTAAAAGAGGAAATCCAGTCCAAATTTAAGTTAGTCTAATAAAAAAAGAGGATATCTTACGAGTTCAACGGTAAAAGTTTTGACTGAAATGGGATGAAAAATAAGATGACATTTTGAAGTTTCGCTAATTTCTGCAAAACAGTTCTTATATAGTGGATATGAATATACAAATGAGTGAGGTTACCATGTCATACCCTCACAATCTTCCATTGATCAAGAAGAAAAAAAAATAAAAAAATACATGTTTTTTTCTGGTATTAAAGTCTGAAACATTTCGTTATTCCTGGTTGAATAACTTCAGAATAGTGATCAGTTACTTTGAGCCTCGGGCATATTTTGCGTTTGAATGAAAAACTGGAAATTTCAATATTGTATGTACAAAATATCGTGTTAGTTGTGAGGAAACGACATGCTGACTTTGCCATTTGCATATTCATATTGACTGTACAGGAACTGTTTCCCCCCCCCCCCACCACCAAAAAAAAGAGAGAAAAATAGCGAAAATTCAAAATGTTATAACTTCCTTATTTTTCATTCGATTTCGATCAAATTTATACCGTTGAACTCGTAATATTTTACTTTTTCTTATCAGACTAATACTACTGGATTTCCCCTTTAATGCCAGAGTAGAAGCACAGTGACTTAGATTAGGACAAATATTTCCAATGTTAATATATATATATATATATATATATATATATATATATACGTGACCGTGCACCTCAAAACGAACACAAAGTCGCACACACTGATTTTGCGTGAGGACTGAAAATAAGTGAAATGGGTCAACCTAGCCGAACTTGACTTTTTCATATTTTCTAAAAGAGCGGGTCTTCTTGTACAATATGCTAAAATTTGGTATCATAAAACGGGCAGGAAGTGTGTTTTTTTAGCAGTTTATCTGGAACATTTTTGGTAGAAAAGTGTGATTAGGTGTGTCTTTAGAATCCCTTTTTCATTTCTGAAAAACCTTGTCCACACCCTTCACATTCAACTCTAATAACTTTTGAAAGGATAGTGCTACTGCTTTGAAAGTTGGCATTAATTATGGACAGAATGTGTTAAAGAGGCATGCTTAATTTCAGTTTAATTTGATAATCCCTTCATTGTTGTTACTCTGGTGGTTTACTTCCTGTTTTTTTTGTCCCATTCATCGCACAGCCAGCACGGTTTGGTAAAGATTAAGCGCTTGAATAGACACTGTACTTCAGAGCCTCTTATCTCAGTTCACATTTTTCCTGAGTTTGTGCTTTCTTTCCAGTGTTTAGATAGGTTAGGCAAATTGTTAGGAGAGTCCATTTGATTTGAGTTATACACCATTTTAAAGCTTAAAGTCTGCTCTTTCAGAATATGGTCTTAACTAAAAGTTCATGTCTGGCGACTTCTTGTTTGTTTTGAGGTGCAGGGTCACATTTGATCTTTCAAATAAAGTACTCCACTAAAGCGTGTTCCAGCGTGCGTTTGATCTATGTGGTGTTAAAATTTTAAGTTTTACACTGCACTTTGATTTGCTGCTCCAATTCAAGGTACACAAATTCATTGTTGCCATCACATTGAAAGAGAGAGAGCGAATTGCAGTAGGGGCAAGTATTTCTAGATGTGAGAGCGCTAGTCCCGATTATTGATGCTCTCTTTTGTCAAGGCACATGGGTGACACTGTCAATTCACTTGACAAGCTTGAAAGCTTTTGCATGTATTTAAACATGAGCTCTTCCACAATCTTACAAAATCATGTCTCTCTCTACAGGGTCAAATCAAGCCAGGAAATATACAGGGTGGAGCATAAAGAACGGAACACCTAAGATCTTTAATTTCAGCAATATTCATATTGTTGCAAATATGTTATTATTTTGCATACTATTGGAAAGGGCATTCTTTTTCCACTAGAATAACACCAACTTCTTTAATTTTGGTTAATGCGTTATGATTTCAGGACCATTTTTATCAACCTTTGAAATTTTCAAAATGTGATCAATAGATACCGAGAAAATATTGCTGTGTCGGTTTATGAACGAATTAACGTGTATCTCACCGGCTTTGAAGCTAGTTCGCGACTGCAGATTTTCCTAGTTGCAGAGATGTCTTCGCTAGCCTAAGACTCTGAGACGTCTATTGTGAAATTTCTGTGTCTCCGAGCAGTTGCAGGAAATTTTGAAGTACATGTACAATGAACGAGAAAAATAGCTCGATATTGATAAATAAGGTGAATCTTACATTTCTGGAAAGCTTAAGTCTCTAGGAATATGAATGATTAAGTTTCAGAAGGTGAAAACGTATGTATAAAGATGGGTATTATGTGTATATATATATATATATCGGTATTATTTACCTGACGAGTTCAATTCAGAATTTATTGATAATGAGCATTTTTTTCAGTTTATTACATGTCAATGCCCGCAGTCTGTTAAGAAATTATGAAAACATGCAATTATTATTGTCTATGATAAATATGAAATTCTCCGCTATTGGTATCACAGAAACATGGCTTAACGACAAATCTCCCCCTTTATATAACATTGATGGGTATTCTGTTGTCCGCTCTGATAGGAAATGCGGACGAGGAGGCGGAGTCGCCCTATTCCTATCAGACACGTTATCGTATAAAGAAAGGCCTGATTTGATATACAATGGAAATGAAATTGATTGCACATGTGTTGAAATTAATATGTATAATAGAAAAAATGTATTACTTTGTGTAATATACAGGCCCCCTCATACAGATAGTAACTCATTTTTGGATAATTTTGATGTTTTATTAGAGCGGATTAATCAAGAAAACAAAGATGTATATATTATGGGTGATTTTAACATTGATCTCTTGAGAGAAGAGCACATTCTTAGAAATAAATTTTGCAATATTTTGCGAGCAAATTTTTGTAATATTACAATCGATAAGCCCTCGAGAATTACGGTCAACTCATCAACGTTGATCGATAATATTTTTACGAATATTGACACGGATTATTCGAAATCTGGTCTTTTGTATAGTGATATTTCTGACCATTTACCTATATTTTTCATTTGTGGCGACACACAGAATTCTTATGTTAAGCAAAAAGAACGTAAGAAGAAGCGGAAATTCACACTAAAAATATATCATTACTCAATGATGATTTAATCACGGAAACATGGGATGATGTATTACTTTCTGCAGACCCAAACATTGCTTATGACACCTTCTGGAATACATTCCTTTCTTATTTTGACAAACATATCCCCACAATTGAAAAGAAAAACAATAAAAAAATAAAAAATCCGTGGATAACAAAGGGAATTTTCCGTTCCATTAAGAAAAGAAATATTTTATATAAAAACAGTTTACGGTATCCTGATAATGATAATGTTAATCGATATAAATCGTATAGAAATAAACTTACACAGATTATCAGGCTTTCCCGCAGAATGTATTATGCGGAAGCTTTTGAAAATGCTATTGGAAATATGTCAGCCACTTGGAAGATTATTAATGACGTCATTGGTAAGAAAAAGAAGGTGTCAACATCTCAAATTACGAATAATGGACAAACGTTTTGTAATCCTAAAGATGTAGCATGTTGTTTTAATGAGTACTTTGTTAATGTTGGTCCTAGTCAATCTTCTAAGATTGATCATACACAGACAGATTTCTCGCAGTACTTGGGCACGTCAAATGATAATTCATTATTTTTTAAACCAACGGATTTTAGTGAGATCCTTGATATTGTGCATTCTCTAAAATCAAGTTATACATGTGGTCATGATGAAATGAGCACGTCCCTTTTAAAACAAATTGTTGGGAGTATATTGACACCTTTAGTACATATTTGTAATTTGTCGTTGTCAACTGGTGTATTTCCGAACGCATGTAAAATTGCAAAAGTTATTCCAATATACAAAAAAGATGACTCTTCTTTTGTTTCGAACTACCGACCTATCTCTATTCTTCCTAGTCTTTCTAAAGTCACAGAAAGACTCGTTTATAACAGACTGTATGATTTTTTGTTACAAAATGATATACTGAACCATGACCAATTTGGTTTCAGGAAATTTCATTCTACTGATATGGCACTAGCCCAGTTGTATGACAGAGTGTCGACTGCCTTAGCTGAACAAAAACATGTCATTGGTGTGTTCATGGACATAAGCAAGGCATTCGACACTCTTGATCACACTATCCTTTTACGCAAATTACATTGTCATGGAGTTCGTGGCATTCCACTGGAATGGTTTGAAAATTATTTATCAAATAGACAGCAATACGTATACTATGAATCGGTAAACTCTGAAGTTTTACCCATACATTGTGGCGTCCCACAAGGATCGATATTGGGACCACTACTATTTCTAGTGTATATAAATGATATTACAAATTCTACTAAGTTACTGCAATATATTCTGTTCGCCGATGACACCAATGTATTTTGTTCCAATACTGATTTTCAGTCGCTTTTAAGAACTCTTAATACTGAATTGCCGAAATTATCTACATGGTTTAAGAACAATAGATTGTCACTCAACTTAAAAAAGACAAATTTTATTTATTTTCATAATAAGAAGCATAACAATGAAATGCACCATTTGAATATCATGGTGGATGGTATATTATTGGAACAAAAAGAAAGTGTCAAATTCCTTGGAATATATATCAGTGAAAATATGAAATGGAATGCTCATGTGCAATACACCCCAGATAAAGTATCTCGTAACGTTGGTATACTCTGTAAGCTTAAGTATTATGTCCCAAAGAATATTCTATTTATGCTTTATAATTCATTGATATTATCGAACATCTCATATTGTAACATTGTTTGGGCAACTGCAAAAAGTCACATTGACAGTATATTGCTTCTACAAAAGAAAGCTATACGTATATGTACCAATTCAGGTCATCGGGACCATTCAGATCCTTTGTTTGTAGAATTAAAAACACTAAAGGTAAATGATATTAATTTTTTGCAAAATTCACTTTTTATGTTTCGTTTGTATAACGGTCAGTTGCCATCTTCTTTTGTCTCATTATTTCATTTAAACAAGGATATACATTCTTATCCCACAAGGCAATCTGATAAATTTCTTCTACAAAATCCAAAAACGGTGATGGCTCTGAAATCTATCAGACACACTGGACCTGATATTTGGAACTCTCTTTCTTCAGAAATTCGAACTTTAAAGTCTATGTATTCTTTCAAGAAAGCTGTAAAGACAATGCTGCTTTCTGGATATCAGTGATCTTATAATGTCATTGCAATTGTATTGTATATGAAATTCCCTCGTGGAATTATCGCCGTTCTGAATTTCTTGCGTAATGTTATGTAACCGACCATGACCTGTAACTGTTCACCTGTACCTCGGTAAGAAAATACTTTACTATTCAGTAATCCAGGTGATCTAATTTTGTGTATTTGCGAAAGCAGACAGACCTCTCCCCTCTCCTTTCTCCTATCCTATCTCTATGCAAGTCATCCCTCCCCTATTTTCCTATATATTATGTATTATGTACGAGGGCTGCATGCAAATCAAGCATTGCTTAAGCTGTAGCCCTTCTGCGTTATTCATTGCATCGCTGATATGTTCTTTTGTACATTGTAAAGGCAATGAAGAAACTGTATTGCTGTATAGGTAATGAAGAAACTTACTTTGTTAGCAACTAATGTTTATGTATATCCATTTATATGTATGGTACCATCAATGTATATGATATATATGTGCATGTATCTGCATGAGCAATGATATAATGCAGGAACCAATAAAATCAAATCAAATCAAATCAAATCAAATATATATATATATATATATATATATATATATATTGGGTGATCTGTGACACCAAAATTTGGTACACAAGAGCGTTTTGACATGTTGAATTTGATGACAGATTAATTTGAAGTGTCTGACAAACATCGACTGGCCGCCATTTTGAACTGCAATATGACCGCCTCGACGATATGTTAAAATCCCTGTCGCGAGTTCTGAGTGGCCAGTGACGCTGAATTTAGGTGCAAACAAGTGTTTTAACATGCTGAGTTGAAAAAATGGAATAGTGTTTTGCGTCTGACAAACGCAATGCCTGTTTGTTTATTTTTTAATTCCAATATGGCTGCCAAGACAAACATCTCGACTAACATTCACGGGCATGCCAAAAAGTGCAGCAAAAATAAAGCATAATGCATCTTTCACTGACGTCACAATGTAAATACAGCAGCGCGCACTCAATCAGTTACAAACTTGCGCTCAATCAGGTAGCCTAATTTACAAACCCGAGATAGAGATTTTCAACACTCCAACATGGCAACTGTATAGGAAAATTCATATTGGCTACCGTGCAGGTTGTCAGACATGTCAAATAAGTCTGTTATTGAAGTTATCCTATCACCTTGGTATTATGTATCAAATTTCAATGGCCTATGTCATTCAGGACTGAAGATAGGGATCTTTGACGGCGGCCATATTGGAATTCAAAATGGCTGCCGACCCAGTGGTCAGATCTCTTGGATCCGGCAGATTTGAAATCAGCGCACCAAAATACCCCTATATGCAAAATTTCATACTTTCCGCCGGATGTGAGCATCTTTTTCACAAATCTGCCCCACTACAACGTACACGGCACGTTGCAAGTGTGGTAATAACTAACAGCGCATTCACACGCTCGCTTTTATACACTGAGATATTCTACCTTAACCGGCAAGTATAAATTGCCAGCTAGTATATACTGTTCAGTGATACTATTAGAAACATAAATATTATTTTTGTTATAATTGAATGAATTCTTTTATAATCTTCTTCCTCTTTTCCTATGTTTTCCTCTCTTTAAATTCCGACGAAGTCACCACCTGAACAGGAGGTTCTGAAGGCTTACCTATATAATATCAAACACCATTACGTATGTTTACAAGTTAAATCATTTTAATAGCTCCCCATTGTAAAGTGCTGTTGTTACCCTTTATAGTGTACTAAACTTTGTGTTTCGTTGCTGTGGTTAATCCACATGCATGGATTTCTGCATTTCTGTGTCAATATTTTTTTTTAATTTCAACTAATATCTTCTAATTGTAACAATTTATTTGTACCTCTATATACCACAAAATGTGAATACTTTCACAATGTCATAGACTTTAGGCGAAATACTATTGAACACCTGGTAGGTTTTTGGCTATGTCATCTTACTTTCATTATTATTGAGTTTCATGGACTGTAATGTCTTTGCATCTGTTTTTGTATCACTGTTGGTCTTTTTTGACTTATTTTGTTTTTCGTCGTTTGCTTGCTGGTTATGCTGGTCACGTTTTGTAAGTCCGATCCACCAATTTCATATCACCGAGGATTTTAGGCCACTTTGCAATTAAACAAATTTACTTATGTACATCCCGTCGTGTATGCTTACATTTTCCAAGTACTCCAACGTCGCAGTATGTCACTGACCATTTCTATCGTAATTGTATACTAAGTTTCCGTGCTTGGCTGTATTGCTTTTTTTATTTTCTTGTATCTGCATGGAAATATATCAAATTTGTCAAATATACACAAAATTGTGTATGGAACAGGATTGTGAGTAACGTTTCGACAGATCCCCCCCCCCAAAAAAAAAAACAAAAAAAAAAACAAAAAAAAAAACAAAAACAAAACCAAACAACCCCCTGATTTAACTTCAGTATGTACTTGTGTATAACATGTGTGGATTAATGTATATCCTCTTGTGTTCAATAGCAATGTTCTATGTACGCATGTGATGCATGCATGTGATGGGCATGTCATCAGATAGATAAATAAATGTTGATATATATATATATATATATATATATATATATATATGCGTGGGTGTTGGGAGGGGGAGTGTGCTGGGTAATTATATATATCAAAGATGAAAGGGAACATATTGCCCGCTGCATAAAAATCATACAATAATGTGTATTCACGCATATAAGAGTACGATATTTATTCAAATCCCTTCCCATGCCTTTATGCATCGATATAAATCTATCTCTTATATTTTTTTCTTACATGTTGTATACATGTATGTACATCATGTATTCATATCTATCTTATTGTGTGTTCGGGCGGGGGTAGCCAAAAAAAGATGACCAGCTCATAGAGATAACAAGTGAGAATTCTTTGTTGTTGTTGTTTGTTTGTTTGCTTTTTGCTTCTTCTTGATGAATACATTACTAATTCTGTTTACTGTATGCGGTGTCAGCCATTAGCGTATGGAGTTTTCGTAGGTCACAGTGCTTCCTCCATTACACTATGAAACTACCATTACGTAATATAACGCCTTCATGAAACTAATCATACTTATTCATGGTCCTTTTTAAATTGAATTTTATACCACTTGCAACGCCATGATAAGGCTATGTGCCAGGCTTAAAAAAACAAACAAACTTTGCTTTAATGCTACATTAAGGTATGAAACAATCTCTATATCAATACAAATAACCCGACTAGTGAGTACAATCAACTCACTTTCACCTTCCTGTAGTAATGTGTTCTAGTACAGCCTTATGTACACAGACTCAAACAACACGGTTGCACATGACCGTTTTCTCGTTTGTTTGTGTTTTATCCGCATTCTTAGATCACGAGGCCAAAGACCAAATATCACTGAGTAACGGTAATTATCTGCAACGCCTAAAGATAAAATGATAAAAAACAATCATTATTCTGGCACCATTTTTTTATTTGTACATGTTATCTGAAAGCACAATCACGCAAACCACTAAATTCTTTTTTTTTTGTTCGCTTTAAACATATTGAGGGATCTATTAGTTCCTACTTGATCACGTATCATAAATTTATGACTTATATATCCACGGTCAAGTGTCACTCCATATTTCCTATGTATTACGTAAGAACAATGAGGGACATTGATTTTGCCATTTAGTGTGATGACAAGCCACTCTAGATCAAGATCCAGACAATAGCTGAATTCTGTATTGGTCAACTTTCAGTGAATTTTCGATGCGTAAATTGCCGGCTTTAAGTCATGTTTGGTGTCAGCACAAGATTGATCAGCGCATGAACATATTTGTATGTGTGCACAATATGAAAGCGAAGTGGGAAAAAAAGAGGAATTGACACCATTCACCAAACAATATATGTAAACACATGTATATATATATATATATATATATATATAACTGATATGGGTGAGAATTTTGAACGATGTACAATTGCCAATTTTCGCACCTTATGACATTCTTTCCCTTAGAACACGTCAGGATCTACGAAACCAGATTTAAATGTATGGTTTGGTCGACTTTTGCCTGATATTTTCATTTGACAAGATTTAAAGTGTAAAAATACATTAAAAACGCTATTTTCACAATAATTTATGTCTTTCAAACTAATGATGTGCCTTTTTTATGGTACGTGGCATCTAATATTTGACCATGTTCTGGATCTGACATATCATGGGTATGTACCACAAGATTATAAGAACTTTATGAGCACATATGAAATTACAGAGAACCATTGAAATATCAAAGCCCTAAACAGACGAACGTCCGTGATGCTTTTATTTCTATCGCTGTTGCAAATTCTACTTTGTTGTCCCAACTGCAATGTATACGAAAATTTGGTGTTCCACCTAATGAACAATTCCTGAAAAAAATGTACGTCTGCTGGCTGTACATGGGACGTAACATTCTTTTATGCAAAATTATACTCAGTTTGCGTCACGGACATGCTTCCGCTATTTTCTAATACAGATCGTAGCCCATCAAACGTTATTGGCGATATTGTTCTGAGTCGTAATCAACTAAGGTCTAACCACACGATAATATGTTTGTTTTGAGTTTCTGTCCATCCTTTGTCAAATAGGAATCGAAATTATATTTTTGAGACGAACCTCCGTGAAAAAAAAAGAACGTCCGTGATTATTAAAACGTTTTCGAGTGGGATACCATCTTGCTTTGATTGCGAAGGTACATTTTACCTTTGGCTCTCTAGCCGAGGAGCTGCATGTCATTTTTCGAGCGGACTGAGGCTCGTCCGCAGTTTTTGGACCATGCAATTCACAGAAAACCAAGCAAAAAAAAAAAAAAAAAAAATAGGCCCCATCATATTTCTTGTACTTACTAGTGACATTTTCACACGATATGACCATGTATATTTGTGTCAAGTATATTTTCTTTTTCTTTTTCTTCTACAATCAAAAGACATGATTGTATATATTCTGTATGCTTGTTTTGTTGTCAATAATTTTGTAATCTCATTATTGAGAAAATGGAAATATGAAATAAATTTGAACTGAACTGAACTGAACTGAAAAATAATCAATATTTTCTCTAAAAATTCACCTCCTGATCCCCCTCTGAGCAATACATATGTTGTAAGGGTGTCAAATTTCTTATAATTTGCATTGTCAATACCTTTTCAAATTTTTGAAAGAGTTGGGAAGGCTAGGTGCTCTCTGCCGATTAGTTATCCGTCTTGGAACATGACCCTAGTAGTAGAACGAACGTCCGTGACAATTCCAGCGAACGTCCGTGACGTATGCAATCCCACCGATAGGGATACCTTATCCCGAAAGTGTCCTGTATTCTTTAAAACCTTTGGCTCCAATAGCGACAAATAAAGTTTTACAAAGTAAAAAATGAGTTTAGAGCAGTAGTTTCAGAATTTTTAAGGTGCTATGTGATCATGATGAACAAGCCGTTGAAAATTTACTCACAATTTTACGCTTGTTTTCCCTCTAATTATACAAAAACAGCTTAACACTGAAAACAAAGTTATAGGAAAATGGAATTTTGCGTAATCTGTAATTTCTGTGCATTTAAATTTCTTTCTATTGAGGTTCCAGGTTCCAGGTTACTGTTACAGGTTCTGAAAGTTTCGCTCACGGACGTTCTGTCCGAGAAAGGAAATTTCTGATAATTACAAATATATCACTGCACATTAAGTTAATGTTACTTGAAAATATTACCAAATCACCGAGTCGCTCATATCCAAAAGTGAATAACGTTCAGCACTCAATTTACCTGTTATAAAAAACGGAAAACGTTTTGGTCACGGATGTTCGTTGGTAGAATAAGTCAATGGATTACATAGTAGGAGAAAGAAGAACAGCGCCACTTTTTAGTGACAGATGCTCCATGTGTTTATCATTTGAGTATGGTAGCTGCCGTCTCAAACAGAACACATCCAGTTTTGGTCGCCATAACGGACGTTCGCTGTAATTGTCATGATATTAAATGCCTTAATTCATTCTTATTTTTCTCTTCACGACGATTTTTCTCTCATTCCCTAAGTAGCCTGAACATGCTGCGACCAAACAGAAAACAAAAACAAAACAAAACAAATCCGAAACGTGCTACGCAATCACATTCAGGATAATGACGGAAGAAGTCTGTAATGGGCATGTGTTGAAGAAGAACGGAAAAGTTTCAAAAGGACGTGGCAGCAATTGAATGTAAATGAGAAGAAACAGAGAAGGGATCGAGCTCCAACACACAGAGAAAAAAAAATGCCAGTGCACTCCCGTTATACCAAATTCCTCTGTCTGATGAAAACACGCAAATCCTCCGCTTATCATGACATGGTGTTTTTTTTTATACTCATCAATGAAAAGCAATGTTAATTTTTAATTCTTTCCAAGGTTTTTTTTTTCATTTTACATTTTTAGAGACAGAGAGATCGTCAATTTCTTTGTGCTTTTGTGCTTACTTTGAAAACACATGCTTAAAAAAGTAATGATTAAGAATAGGTTTAAGGTTGCACTTTGATTCGTTCGCTCTTCCAAAGATTCGTTACTCCGAATGTCCAAAGGTTTGTTATTCCGGAAATGAAAAAAAAAAGTGTTCGTAGTTAATTCAAAAGGTTTCTTATTAAAAATGTTCTTATTCCGCAAATTTGTTAGTCCGAAAATTAAATATCAAGGTTTATTATTTTTAGGTCCTTTCTTCTAAAAGTGGAATGAGCTTGATATTCGTTTAGGTGAAAACGGTTATCATGAGGTTTTTAAATTTGGAGGATTTGGTTGTGAATTGTTTCTCGATATTGGATAAGCGAACCTGATTTGTCATATTCCAATTAATAAACCTTTCGTTTAACCTTCGGAGATTCCTTTCATTTACCGAATAAAAAAGCTTATGATTATACGAACTTTATCGATTTTCGGATTGACAAACTGTATGAATAACGAGCCTCCGAAATGACGCGCTACAAAATGTTTGTGATAACAAACCATATTGTATAATGTCGAAGTCACAAATATCCATCCAAGTTATATGGACTTATTGTGCCTTGTTATGATGAAACTTCGCAGTATCGAACCTAATATAATTTCTGACTAATAGAACAACACAAATTCTCCTCGGTAACAGTGTGTAACACAAGGAGCAAACGCAGAGGGATTTCTTCGTAACGTATTCATTTGCCCTCCCCAGCTAAACTTCGTATTTCTGTAACGGAGCACATTTCTTTTGTTGTTTTTTTTTAATGTTAATTCTTTGTCATATTTGGCTGTGACCATAATGGTTATAAGCAAATTTTGCATTGTAGACTTTAGATAACAAATTTAGGACTTGAATCTTTACTTCGTGATAACGGAATTTTGATAAATATATTCGTTCTCAAGGATAGACGACGTCACTGAGATTACGCGTACGTTTGTGCGTTCATTTAGGAGAGATGGAAACATTGTTTTCTTTGGTTCCTCAATATGAGAAGACAAACAAGCTTTTATAATTGAGAGTTGGTAAAATCTATTCAGGATTTTGCAGAGGAGTTTGTTCTCGACATGAAATTGCTGTTTGTTGTGAGTAGAATGCGTTTCCAACTCAAGAGAGCTGCATTGTTCAATATCTTGTTTGTTCCGAACGTCCGTGAGCTATATGCGAACCTCCGTGATGAAAACTATGCTATGTTTGTTGGGTTATAAAGACTGCCTAGATCAGATACATCTTTAAAAGGTATGTTATTATTTGGGAGTGAGGATTAAAGTATGAGATAGTGAAATGAGAGGTCAAAATATTGAGTTTCTGTAAGATGCGGGTAAAGTGGAGAAAGTGTTTAGCGGAAGAGCAATATTTCAACAGAAATGACGAATTGGGTTAAATCATCAGTTGTCTACCATTACGTATAGGTTAAGAGTACAAGCTTAATATTCTGCCAACACGTACACATGTCCCTTAAGATATTTCGATACGATTTTGAACTGAATCAGATCTTTGCAAACTATGTTAAATGGTATTCAAATGTATGTGCAGTACTATTCCTCACGGACGTTCGCTGCTCTGGACATGATAAACTTCCGCGGTGAATAAAAACTTGTTCCTCTGGGAAAATCCCAGTATAATTGGGTTCATATTAAAGCTTGGATTATACTCTTTCAGGTAAGACAAATGATTTGGAGAATTTCCTACTTTTCAAATTTTGCCTTGTTTTGGCTCAATTGTACATCGTTCAAAATTCTGACCCATATATATATATATTTTTTTCATTTCATTTCATTTCAATTTATTTTCATATTTCTCACATATATCACAATAAAGTATATAAATACGAAAATTATACAAAATGTAATTTAGATGAGACTTCATCGGAATGTACAGAAGTTTGATTTGGTATAGACACAAGGTCTGTATGCATGCGAATTAAACTGTGGTCATGATGCGAAAAAATATGGGGCCTGCGTAAAAGCATTAGCTTGTACAGCCGCAGGTCCCGTGAGTAATCAGATTAGGGGAAGTTTAAAATGCGGATTTTTTTTTTTTTTAAAGACCAACTATAACTGGAGAAACCGATTAAAACAAACAAAACAAAAAATCCATATATATATGCACGGTTGTTGGCAAATTTAATTACAGAATTCACCGTCACTAATATGATAAATCATTGTATGCCCAATACTAAAGTCAGTGTTGTATCACCTGTTCATGATTCAAAACACCCACTTTAAAAGGAAACATATCCCCTTTTGATAATGTTGAGTGATTGTATAAGTCAAGCCACCTCTAAAATATAGGTGGCATCCACAAAGTAAGAATCTACTCCAAAGTCGTCTATTTGAAAAGTCACTCTCCACCATGCAATGACGGTGAAATAATCAAAATTCTATCAGGACATCTGTCCTAGAGAAAATGAATTCCTAAATGATGCTTCCATTGGGCATGAAATGCATCGAGCTGTATTTAACAGTGACAATTACATGGTATATATATATATATATATTTATTTTTCATATCCTTCGCATTCAAGAATAACAACAGAGTAAGTGGGTATATACGCTGTATTCCTGCGCGATGCCTATTCATTCTAGAAAAAAAAATATCTAAGAAATTGTACTGTATACTTGTGATGTATTAGTGTCATGTTTAGCAATTATTGCCAGCGAAATATAATTTTATCTACTCGTTTCCAGGAGAAATTATTGGGCTTTCTGACGGGAAAGGGGTTTTCATGTGGAAATATGTTTCAGCCCTTCAATGCTCTCGACCAGTCATTGAACAAGAAATAATTTGTGAGGGAAATAATGACAGTTAGGCCCTATTTGTTGAATCTTTAAAGGTGTGAAGTATTTCTGACTTGACATAAGCTATTCAATACATTCACATTTATCATCTGCCCAGAGCACGGTTTCCTTAAATGGTTCATCCCTTTGATGGTGGTGATGACTGTGGCAATCATCGCAATCGCATTAGGGCTCCTATGCTATCAATGGAAGAAAAGGTCAATATCTTTTCCTTTTTTATTTTGTGTTGTAGGCCTGCTCTACTACTACTACTACTACTACTAATGATAATAATAATAATACTGTCACCACCACCACTACTACTACTACTACTACTACTACTACTACTACTGATTAGAGGACAGCTGTCATGTATTAGTTTCAACCTATGCCGTAAATGTGACCATGCATCACAAAACCAACAAAAAGTCGCCAGACATGGATTTTTAGTTAAGGGCAGATTCTGAATGAACATTCTCTAAGCTTTAAAATGATGTATCTCTCTCAATTCAAATGGACTCCCCTAACCTATCTAAATACTGCAAAGAAAGCACACACTCTGGAAAAGTGTGAACAACAAAAAGTCGCCAGACATGGATTTTTAGTTGAGGGCAGATTCTGAATGAACATTCTCTAAGCTTTAAAATGATTATTTAACTCAATTCAAATGGACTCCCCTAACCTATCTAAATACTGCAAAGAAAGCACACACTCTGGAAAAGTGTGAACTTAGAAAAGAGGCTCTGATGTACAGGGTCTATTCAAGCGCTTAATCTTTCACCAAGCCGCTGTGCGATAAAAGGGACAAAACACAGGATGTCAACCATGGGAGCAACAACAATGAAAAGACTATCAGATTAAGCTGAAATGAGCATGTTCTATTAACACATTCTGTCCATGATTGATGCCAAGTTACAAAGCAGTAACATCATCCTTTCAATAGTTATTAGGCTTGAAAGTGAAGACTGTACCAAGGATTTCAAGAAATTAAAAGGCGCCTCTAATACATACCTGATCATTCTACTCTCCCCCAAAAAAGGGTTGTAGAAAAACTGCTGAAAATACATTTTCTCATTTGTGTTATGATCCCAAACTAAAATGAATGGTGTAGAAGAAAGATAGCTCTTTCAGAAAATATGAAAATCTCAAGATTGACTTAGTTGACCCATTTCACTTGTTTTGAGTCCTCACGTAAAATGAAGGGTTGCGACTTTTTTTGTTCGTTTTGTGGTGCACGGTCACAAAGTTGTTCCTCTATTCAACATGTTGTATCTCTTACAAAAATAATGGTTCATTATGACTATTCCATAACTTGAGTACCCCCCCCCAAAAAAAAAATATATATAGATATATCATAACGTGTCATCCCCATTTTTTGAGATGTGGTATTTCATATAATTTACAAGATCATTCCCCTGTATTGGATAGTTTACCTTGATTTGTATGTAAAAGTGATATCAACTTAGCAACACGGTACGTACTACAAACAAGTGGGTAACCCGTTCAAAATTCTGAAATCCCCATAAACTTAATACACAGGCCACCTGTCCAGGTTCCCGTGTGGAAAGGGGTAATTGTGTGATTCTGAAAGTACGTGACCTAAACTTCAAGTAGAGAAGTCTTCAAGTATGAGAAGAATTTACATCAGTCCAAACTTCAAGTAATGATTAAATCTTACATAGTTGTTACAGATGACAAGGCCTAAGTTGTATTTTCTGCTCCAAAGTGCAAGGATAAAAACCTCTTTAAAAATCTGGTCGATATGAAACAATGTTTAACAATACTGCGTGGCACATGGTGAGAAAGCACGAAGTACTCAAGATACGTGAGGTATTGTACAATAATACTTTCCATTTTTTTGTTCACCCCATTTAAACGTGACGACTATAACTACACATGAGCCTCCTACCTTCTTTGATCCTTGCCTTTATTGTGACTTGCCTCTTAATGTGACTAATAGTAACATTCACTTCGTCTTGTAGTTCCGGGAGTCGCCTGCAGCTGCATGCTGCAGAGACTCGAACTGAAGGGTCACCGAATACTCAAAGTGGATCTTGCATGAAAGCACCCGTCCAGGAACAAAGTACACAGCAACAAAATAACTTTCCAGACCCCCAGGACCCTTCCGTGCTGAAACGAGATCACTTGCTAGAGGAGACTTCACAAACAGATCAGGTTCAAACAGGCCCCGGTCAGAATCGACCTCTGCCTCAATGCCCAGGGGATACTGCACAACAACCCATCACACCACGTGACAGCAACACAAACAGCGACCCCAATACCGGCACCAGCTTTAACACCAGCACCAACACTAGCACCAACACCAACACCAACGAAAATGCCGACACAAACTCCAACACCCTCTTCGGCATCTTACGTGACAGTGAGTCACAGCATCCTGCAAGGAGCTCCAGCAGGAAACTCGCAACTGCAGGTTCCACCCCGCACGTCAGGAATAGGCGAAGCAAAAATGAAGATTCCGCAATGAAGCTCGATGGCGAAGAGAGTATCGATGGACGATCCGAAATTTCTTATGCAGTTCCTGACGTAGAGAAACCTCCAGTAAAACCCAGTCGGTGTGCAACAAAGATTTACCTAACTGACCATTCCAAAGGCCAAAGTAAAGCAGATGGGGAGGATGCAGTTGTCGCAGCAATGTCAAGCATGTTGTACGCCCAAATCAACCACCAAGTACCCCCCACCAGTCACATGGTCGATCAAAGTTACGAGGCTGTGGACCGCCAGCCTACATTCCCCAATTGCAATGCGTCCTGCAACACTGGCCAACGGCAGGAGGCACCTGCATCTCAGCAGCAATGTGGCGAGAATCATAATAGCTGTGTCGTTTTGTACCAAACACTTGAAGACGAGAGCAAAGAGCCGGAGAATGAGGCGGAAATCTACGAAGACATCAATGTTGGTCCATAGATGGAAGCACAAAAAGGTGAATGTTTCTTCCTTTTTCTTTCTTGTTTTATTTTTTCCTGTAAACGATTCATTGTGATCTTCCATACCTGAGTACCTATTAGCGAGTAAAACGATTGCGACAAATAGGCTTCCACAGCATCGTCAGTTGCTCATTTGCGTAATCTTTGAGACAGTCATTTCTTCAAATGTCGTATTTCCCAAAGGGAATAATATAAGAGTGTTTGTACTTTTTTTTTAGTTCTTCCTCGTTGCTTATCTATATACCACGGTAATATCGTCTTACGAACAGCAATAGAAAACAATCCAACAATTTTTTTTTAATCAAGTGGGTACCTGTAAATACAGCTTTTATTGGCAAATGGTGATCAAAACCTCAAACAGTTATTACGAATGACCTAGCTACAATTGTATTCTCCAGACGTTGGTTATTAAGGATTAAAGGAATGGCGTAGTTTCGGTTGAGATGGGGCTTCCGGTTTCCAATGTTTTTTTTTTAATGATAATTTGTAGAGATGATTAGAAACCTCTCACAAAATATGAAAGAGCACATAATTCTGAGAGGAATTCAAAGTTTATTTGATGAATATTGGTTTGAAAATGGGTGAGATATCCAAAACAAAGCGATCCCAATAGATTGTGGTACTATTAGGGTAGCTTAGTTTTACTTTGCTTTTAGATATCTCAGGCATTATTAAAACAATTTTTTCATCAAAGAAATTGAAAATCTTCGTAGAATTGCATACTCTTTAACAATCCATGGAGTAGTTTCGGATTATCTCGCAAAAAGTTAAAAGCTGAATCCTCACCTAAGCTAATACTATTCCATCCCTTTAAAGCCGTGTTGAGACTGTATGAATACTTGTCGTATGGCCAGATGGATTGTCTCATGATTGAGGTAGCACAATCTCCTCAACAGGTCAGAAATATTTTCACCTTTTATCCCTATGATTCTTTTGGGTTTAATACGCAGTGACCAGAATAACTTGATGTATGCCATTTTTTGACATACATTGTAATTATGTTTTTGATGACGTAATTATGACATTATGATGCAATAAGAAAAGAACCACTGCGTAAGACAGTTATTCACTCAAGATATTTAATGAGGTTGCCTAGTTATCGTGGATTTTTTTCCTTTTCAAATACATGTACACTGTATGTCGACTCGCAACAACATCACTTTCACAGTTTTTGTCCGCTGCCTCCCTATGATGTGAATTTCTCATATTTATTCCAACTTGTAGATCCTAGTGTTAGAGCATATGCTAAGGTGACGAGAGTTAAAGGGTAACGTACAGCTCACGTAGATCTACAGGAGCACGAGGAACATTGTACAATAACCCAGCGCAACAGCCGCAGCAACACCAATACCGACACCAGCTCCAACACCGGTACCAGCACCACCACCAGCACAAACGGAAGTACCAACGCAAACCTCAACATCCCTCCATTATCCAACGTGGCAGCGGCATCTTCTATCCATGAGCTTGAGTTGCAACCTTGAAACTGCAGGATCCATCCTGCACTTCAGGAACAGGCGACGGAAATATAACCATCTGTTAAGCATGCAGAACATGCTGAGGAAGAGAGCGTATGGCAAGCCTTTTTTACATTTAAAGTTAATTTCTGATATCACAAATTCCATTTTGTGATATCAAAAAATCAAATTTTTGATATCAAGAATTCAATTTGTGATATCAAGAATTAAATTTGTGATATCACAAATTGCCGTAAGTGTAGCACATGAACTTAATTTGTGATATCAAGAAATCAAATTTGTGATATCAAAAAATCCATTCTTGATATCACAAATTCAATTTGTGATATCAGAAATTCGAATTTGTGATATCTAAAATTCAATTTGAGATATCACTAAATGAATTTGTGATATCAGAAATTCGAATTCTTGATATCAAAAATAGGTTTCACGTGAAAAACCAATGGTAATTCGTGATATCACAAAATGATTTTTTGATATCACAAATTCGAATTTGTGATATCACGAAATAAATTTGTGATATCACTAATTTGAATTTGTGATATCAAGAATTCTTATTTGTGATATCACAAATGCGAATTTCTGATATCACAAATTCCATTTTGTGATATCACGAATTGAATTATTGATATCACAAAATCGAATTTGTGATATCAGTAATTCACAGGGAATTCGAGCGTTAGTTTTGCGCTGAAATTCAACTGTGAATTCGAACGTTAGTTGAGCGCAGAAATACACGGGGAATTCGAGCGTTAGTTCAGTGCAGTAAATCCCTGTGAATTCGAGCGTTAGTTGAGCGCAGAAATACAAAGTGAATTCGAGCGTTAGTTTTGCGCTGAAATTCAGCTGTGAATTCGAGCGTTAGTTGAGCGCAGAAATACAAAGGGAATTCGAGCGTTAGTTCAGTGCAGTAAATCCCTGTGAATTCGAGCGTTAGTTGAGCGCAGAAATACAAAGTGAATTCGAGCGTTAGTTTTGCGCTGAAATTCAGCTGTGAATTCGAGCGTTAGTTGAGCGCAGAAATACAAAGTGAATTCGAGCGTTAGTTTTGCGCTGAAATTCAACTGTGAATTCGAGCGTTAGTTGAGCGCAGAAATACAAAGGGAATTCGAGCGTTAGTTCAGTGCAGTAAATCCCTGTGAATTCGAGCGTTAGTTGAGCGCAGAAATACAAAGTGAATTCGAGCATTAGTTTTGCGCTGAAATTCAACTGTGAATTCGAGCGTTAGTTGAGCGCAGAAATACACAGGGATTTCGAGCGTTAGTTCAGTGCAGAAAATCGCTGTGAATTCGAGCATTAGTTTAGCGCAGAAATACAAAGTGAATTCGAGCGTTAGTTGAGCGCAGAAATACACAGGGATTTCGAGCGTTAGTTCAGTGCAGAAAATCGCTGTGAATTCGAGCATTAGTTTAGCGCAGAAATACAAAGGGAATTCGAGCGTTAGTTTTGCCCTGGAATTCAACTGTGAATTCGAGCGGTTTTGTTTGTTTTGTTTTTTTTAGCGCAGAAATACACTGGGAATTGGAACATTACTTTTGAGCTGATATTCAGATGGAAGGTATACTACTGCTGACTTTTTTTAGAACAATGTTCAAAATACCAATAACTATATATATGTGAGAGATTTACACATCCATCATTCCCTAAATGATCGTCAAGGTATATTCGATGAATCATTGATACAAATCAATTGTTTTGCAACATGTTATCATGAATTCAATGATACTATGTTCACTTAGGGCCTACATTCATCGTTTTGGTCCTCAAATTGTCATCTATTACTACATTATTGTTAATTATGATACATTTTTCATGTGGTAAATCCCTTTACAGTAAGACTCTTCCACCAAATCGATGATAATTATGTGTGGTTGTATGTGTATGTGTGTTATAAAAAACATATACCATGTGTTTGGGTTGCGGAGGACCGACCGAGGGCAATCAACCCTCTGGTCTGTGTATGTCAGCAGCGGAGAGGGAGAGAGAGAGAGAGACTGTGAGTCACGCGGGTGCGAGAGGGAGTCGTAAACTTGCCAATTTAATGTCCACCACTGGTGTCGGCTGGTGGTCACATAAAGCAACGTGTTTCTCCTAAAGACATTTTCTCACTCCTCAAAAGCAGTCCTCCAGAACAAAGGGGTGTATCCATTAAGACCAGTAGTGTTGGGTGTACAGTTTGCCTGCCCCAATATGTCTATGATTTTGTAAAATAATTTAAAGTGTAATCATACAGGCAAGTCTATTCAAGAACCAAACCCAGGGAGAACAAAACTGGAATGCACAAGCCCAAAAGTCTTTAGACCAGATCAAGAAGAGTGAAGATATCCAGATCTTATGAGGAGTTTATGCAGCAGTATGCATGGCAAACAAACAGTTAGAATTTAGTAAGAAAAAATCAGTAGTACGAAGGACTTCAATTTTGTTACTCTGCGCAATGTGAAATCTCTCTTATTAACTCGGAGGAGTAACAGGGGGAGGTCGGGAGAGAGTATTTTTCACATGACAGAGTAAAGAGAAACGCAAACAAAAGTTGTAAGTCAACCAGTCTCTGCCAAATCAGTGGCGAGAAATGGAGAAAAAAAAGAATATAATAATGACTTTGAAGTAATTGACAACCTATCAATAATGGCATTTTAGATATGTTGCTAAACGAGCTATTTTCATCGATTCATTTAAAACCAATTCCTAATCACTTTAAATGAAGACGAGTTGCCAAAACTCTTCATGTAGTTTTTTTTTGTTGTAACTATCGTTATATACTATGTAAAGATAACACCTGAAATTCCATAGGAATATCTGCGCTAAACTAATGCTCGAATTCACAGTGTATTTCTGCGCTCAACTAACGCTCGAATTCATTGTTGAATTTCAGCGCAAAACTAATGCTCGAATTCCCTGTGTATTTCTGCGCTCAACTAACGCTCGAATTCACAGTTGGATTTCAGCGCACAACTAATGCTCGAATTCCCTGTGTATTTCTGCGCTCAACTAACGCTCGAATTCACAGTTGAATTTCAGCGCAAAACTAATGCTCGAATTCCCTGTGTATTTCTGCGCTCAATTAACGCTCGAATTCACCGCTGAATTTCAGCGCAAAACTAATGCTCGAATTCCCTGTGTATTTCTGCGCTCAACTAACGCTCGAATTCACAGTTGAATTTCAGCGCAAAACTAATGCTCGAATTCCTTGTGTATTTCTGCTCTCAACTAACGCTCGAATTCACAGCTGAATTTCAGCGCAAAACTAATGCTCGAATTCCGTGTATATTTCTGCGCTCAACTAACGCTCAAATTCCCGTTGGTTTTCTGCACTGAACTAAAGCTCGAATTCCCTGTGTATTTCTGCCCTCAACAAACGCTAGAATTTACGTTTGAATTTCAGCGCAAAACTAATACTCGAAATCAAATTATTTCTTTGCGAAAGATATGTGCTGAAATTCCATGTAAATTAATGATATCACAAATTGGAATTAGTGATATCACAAAATGTATTTCTTGATATCAAGAATGTGAATTCGTGATATCTCGAATTGAATTCGTGATATCACGAATTGAATTTGTGATATCACTAATTCGATTTCGTGATATCAAAAATTGGTTTTACGTGATAAACCAATGGGTATTTGTGATATCAAAAATTGAATTTGTGATATCAGAAATTCTAATTTTTGATATCACGAAAGGGAATTCGTGATATCAGAAAATCTTTTTAAAAAGTAATATGGCTTGCCATAAGAGCGCTGGGTACTGGCTAGTCGGACACGAAGCTAGGTTTCATCTATTGGTTTCAGGCGTCATTTATCAGGGGCGGATCCAAGAATTCCGTAAAGAGAAGACGCTTTTACAAAATTAAAGTGAGTGGGATACGCCCCAATCTTGTAATATTTCTTTTGTCTTAACCAAAAATAAAGAGGGAGTAAACACCCGGTGCGCCCATCTGTAGATAAGCCACTCTTTAATATAGAAGTAGGTCTCGAAGGAGTTTGATGAGGAGATCATAGCTATGTAATCGGAATAGCACAGTAACTGACCTCCTCGCGGTCAACCCTGGAAACGTTCTAAGGCTGACGAAATGTCCCCCTCTCGGTCACCTGATTTGATTAACTCGAGAGTGTATCTCTTCATCAGAGGTGTATCTCTTCATCAGAAGTGTATGCACCGTTTATAGTATGCTTGCTCAATACAATACACCTATGTTATGGATACACTGTACACATGCAGTCTTCGATACCCCTCTAAATCCCTCCCTTCCTCTCTTTCTCCCCCATTCACTCTCTCTCTCTCTCTTCCTCACCCTCACCCTCTCCCCCTCCTCCCCCTCATCACAAGCAATACCAATCTCTCCTCTTATATCATTCTCTCTCTCTCCCTCTCCCTCTCTCTCTCTCCCTCTCTCTCTCTCTCTCTCTTGCGGACACACACATTTTATTTTTTCCTGCAGGGGGAATGAAGGACAGCGGCTGTAGCTGAGAGGAAGGCTAACCTTGCTTTTTTTTTTTTGAAAACTAATGTGTCTTTCTATCTAAAAAGCGTGAAGCCAACATGGCAACGCATTTTCTTACTTTGAATATAGATGAGAAATGTAATTTTCCTATCATAAATTTGCGTAAAAAATGCTGGCTATTTTACATAATTTCTTTTCGAAAGCTGTGTCAGAGACTGAAAAGTCTTCGCCATTCACTTTGTAAAGTCTCGCTGAGCGTGGGAATCCTCGGCGATTGCGTAATGTCACGCTCTATCTCGACATTCTGAGATAACGGTCTCTTCCGGGAAATCGAGAGTTTCCCTAGCTGACATTATATAGATGATGACTGGCGGGGAGGGAACATACCGAATGTCCCACCCGAAGAGTTTGAAATGCTATTGAGGGACGTTATAAGTCCCGAGGGACTTTATATAACATCCCTCAATAGCATTTCAAACCATGAGGGTGGAACGTTTGGTACATGTTCCCGATAACAAAAGTCATCATTTGTTATATCATATGGGTTAGTCGAATACCATCATAGGCAAATTTATCCTATCGATAGCGTGAAAATATGATCGTTCAATCGTTTGGTATCGTTTGTCATTTATTACTTGAAAATGGGCGAACATAACCAATGTGCCTCCATGACTGTGTTTAGCCAATCACTAACCGGTATTTAACTGACCCAACTATTATGCAATGTGCTTGTTCTGTTCTACTGTATGTTTCAATTGAATTTCAACTTAAATGAAACAACTAGTAGCGATATATGTTGCAATGTTTGTAGACAATAACATACGCAAAATACATTCCATTTTCTCATCCATGACCGGCAACATTTTGATTTGCAAAAAAAAAAAAAAAAATACAACCGAAACTCTTTGGTAATCTGATAAGAATAAATCGCCAGTTTCGTTTTGCGTTTTTTATGTGATAATGTAAATATATCTGTCCGACAATTTTATTTAGCATTAACTGAATTATGTGTGTGTGTTTGTTTGTTTGTTTAGACATAGAATAATGTGTGCTAAAACGAGTCAATCACAACAGTCTAATTGTCGTGGTGCTAAAGATTCAAGACAGAGAACATATTTTTAGTGTTTCTTGTAACTGGCTATCTTCAAAAGCTTTTGTGCCTGACAAACACGAGCATGTTGGACACTGTGAAATCAAAGATTTCTTTTTCTCAGGTTATTTCGTATAAAGTATTGTATTTTTTGAACCGCATCTACCCGCGTAATATAATTAATTTTGTAAAATATCAAAGTTTTTCGTGTGAGATACATGTTGTGTCATTATGTATGTTTTTGATTTTTAAAGGTTGTGGTGGAGCTCTGGGTATATCGCGGTTTCACGTTAATATATACTATGCCCTTTTTATGTCTCCACGACGTATTGGTTCCGGAGGTATTATATTTTCGGGTTGTCCGTCCTTTCGTCCATCCGTTCTTCCGTCTGTCCGTCCTTTCGTCTGTCCGTCCTTCCGTCCATACGTAATCAATCTTGGGGTGCTGTTCGTTATTCCGAAGGTTTCTTAATCCGAAACACACAAAATCCCTGTATAGGCCTATACCTAGAGGTTCGTTAATCCGAAAATGAAAAAGGCTTCGTTAATCCGAACATTTGTGGCGTTATTCCGAAGGTTCGTTATTCCGAAGATTTGTTAATCAGAAAATGACATTCGGAATAACAAACCTTCGGAATAACGAATCTTTGGAATGAAGAGCTTTCGGAATAACGAACCTTCAGAATAACGAGCTGTAACCCCATTTTGTTTATAGCGTAAACTAAAAAAACCTGTGGAGGTATCCTGATGAAACTTTGCATGCATGTGTATGAGGGGGTGATGTTGTGCCTATCAACTTTTGGGTGTACATGCTCAAGGTCAAAGGTCAAAAAGATCATGGTCAATTGGTCAAAATTTCACTATTCCCCCATATCTATGCAATGCATAAAAATATTTTTTGAAACCTAGTGTATACATGAACTAACCAATGAAGATTCTTTGGTGAGAGTTTCAGGTCGTGAGGTCAAATGTCAAAGGTCAACTGAAATGTTTAAATTTTACTTTATTCTCCATATCTTGGAAGTGGTTCAAGGTATCTTCATGGAACATAGTGTATATGCATGTACTGACTGGCAGATATTATCTATAGGTAATTTGGGGGTCATTAGGTCAGAGGTCAGGGATCAAGGGTCAAGGGCAGTACCTGCAGGATTTTTTTTAAAACTAGGTGTGTACATGTATTATCCAATAGAGATTCCCTGGAAAATCTTTTTGGCAAAAATATCAAAGGTCAAAAGGTCAAAGATCAAGTGAAAGTGTTGAACTTTACTTCTTCCTCCATATCTCGAAAGTGGCTCAAGTTGTCTTGATATTGGCAAATATGGACTTATCGGTTTTTTTGCGAACAAACTCTTCATATAATTGTCAAGTTTGTGTGTTTATGTGTGTGTGTGTGTGTGTGTGTGTGTGTGTGTTTATAGCAATGATGTAAGTATTTCGTCCTCACAGTTGCGTTTTACATAATAGAGCTTTCTTCCAAAAGGCGCTAAATCCATCATTTTCAAAGGATTTAGCGCCTTTTGGAAGCAAGTTCTTCGGGGTCATCCCACTAGACCAACACCAATGAGTCATACAGCCCACGAGTTCTACATTGAAAACAGGTCCATGAGTCACGAAGCTCACGAGTCATAGAGCCCATGAGTTCGACACTAGGCAAATAAAGCCCTTGAGTCCGACGCTATGGTAAAAACAGCCCTCGAGTTCGACAGATACAACACGTAATGTGTCGGTCTCGTGGACCTTGTTGGCTTAGTGTCGAACTCATGGGCTGTATGACTTGTGGGCTGTATGACTCGTGGGTGTCGGTCTCATGACGTGCACCCAGCTCTTCATATAGTGAATAAGTGGTATTTAAGGATACCTCTATTCAATGGTTTCAAAGTAAAGCAGCCGTAAACGTGGCTTATCCCAGTAGGAATCTAAGAATTGTTTCATGTTAACTGCGCGTTTGTCAAGTAAAATCTGTTTGCCTTTTCACTCTGGCTTAAAATTCACAGTAGTGTACAAACCGTAAGAAGTGTGACATTGAACATATTTTGGATCACCTAGCTCCTTCATGGAGGTTTCATTTACAATGCATCTTATCTGTAAGCAATAGAATGTTTATAGTCGCTATGAAACCGTTTAGGCTAAAGGTATCTTCTCCGATGATACCTTTTCAGGCATGCAATGAAATCATCATCTTGTGATTCGTGATATAGCATTCGAATATTGGTCTGTTCAGTGAAAAAAAAAACGCACACAAAACAGTCGAATGTCACTCATGCAAAGAGAGAGAAAGAGCCGGTGTCAATCATGGTATAAATGTATACTTTCACCAATCTGGATTACGCTGAACTACTTTGGTAAGCAAAAAACAAACAAAGAAACTTCGAAACGCAATAAAGAAATAAGAAAAAAATGACCAGAAAAAAAAAAAAATCGTATCTTGCCATATAAAATGTGTAATGTGCATGTGGGTTTTTAGTATATTGCGTATGCGTAAGTGGTGCGTGTTGTTTGTGAGGTCCTGGAAAGAGGAACTCTTCCTCTTTATACACTGATTCTTCAGGTTTGAACTCCCTTTCTCTACGAGCTTTGTAGTTATATTGTCTGGGTTTTTTTCTATTTTCTTACACTGAATTTCAAGATGCATCAAATTATAGTATTTGCTTTTTCTAGAGTTGAGCAGTTGAAAAATTACTGGTTTTAATCTATTCTATGCACTGAATTTCATGTCATAAAGTTGATAAAATTACAGTTCTTGCTTTGTTTATAAAATGTGTTATTAATGATTGTCTGATTTTATATATTTTTATACTTTGAATACCAAGGTTAATGAAATTACCGTTCTTGTTTTTTTTTCTATAAGCTGCCTAGGCAAAAAAAAGAGAGAAAATGTCTTGTTTTTGTCTATTTCATACACTGAATATTTACAGCTCATCACATAACAGTTCTCCCTTATTTTGTAAAATGTGTAGTTAATAACTGTGTGATTTTTATCTATTTCCAAAATCTGAATTTCAAGATGAATCAGATTACAATACTTCCTTTATCTGTACGCTGTGCAGTTAAAATCGTCTGATTTTTATATATTTTTGTACACTAAATTTTAAGTTTATCATGTTAGCAGTCTCATAACATTAGACTACTTGCTTTTCTTATGATCTGTGTACTTAAAGATTGCTTGATTTTCATACACTTTTATACTCTAATTTTGTTTTTATTGTTCATCAAACTATAATACCTCCTTACTTTATGAACTGTGTAGTTAACAATATTATTGTCTGGTTTCAATCTCCTTTCATACCGGGAATTCTAAAGTTCATCACATTACAGTTTTCCCCCTTCCTATTAAATGCGTAGCCAAATATTGTCATTTTTATTCATTTCATTTTTATACAATGAAATTACGGTACTTTTATTTTGTGTGAACAGTGTAGTTAACAAAAATCTGTTTTTTATCTGTTTATATGCACTAAATTCCAAGATGCATTAGATTTCAATGCTTGTTTTTATTTTACTATAAGCTGCGTAGTTAACGAAAGAAAATGTCTGTTTCTTTAATCGTTTTGTAAACACAATTTTAAAGTCAATCGCATTACGCTTCTTCCTTTTTCAGTATATTGTAAAGGTAACGATTTTCTGGGTTTTACGTATTTTTAAGGCTCATGAGATTATAATAATTCATTTTTTCTATGAACTGTGTAGTTACCGATAGTCTGTTTTTATCTACATGTATTTTACACTGAATTTCAAAGTTCATCACAATACAGTTCTTGGTTTTTCTGTGAACTGTGTAGTTAAAATTGTTTGATTTTCATAAAATGGTTACATACTATTTGTTTTTAATTGTTCATCAAACTATAATACATAATGTACTTTCTTACTCTATGACCTGTGCAGTTAACAATATTGACCGGTTCCTGTCTATTTTATACGCTGAATTCTGAAGTTCGTCATATTACAGTTCTTCCTGTTTCAACATTCTTTGTGGTTTACGATTGGCTGATTTTTATGAATTTTATACACTGAATTTTTAAAGTTCATCACATTACAGTTCTTTCCTTTTTCTAGAAAAATGTGCAGGCAACTTTTGTCTTTTTGTTCATTTTTCATACATTGAAATAAGGGTTTAGCAAATTACGTTACTTCTATTTTTTTTTTTGTGTGTGAACTGTGTATTTAATAATTGCCTGGTTTTTATCTGCTTATAGACACTAAATTTCAAGGTGCATCAAGTGCTTGATTTTTTTTTTGTATTAGCTGCGTAGTTGAAAAAAAAATATGGTTTTTATCTCTTTCATATACGGAATTTCAGAGTTCATCACATTACAGTTTTTTTCTTTTTCAAAATACTATGTAGTTACGGTAATTCTATTTTCTGTGACCTGTGTAGTTAACATATGCATTTATTTCCCATTTTTAGATCCTATTATTAACAGAATTAGGGTTTATGAAATTATGGCAATTCTCTGATCATTGAACTGTGTAGATGAAAATGAATTTTCAGTTTTTATATATTCTTAAACACTGGGGTGGTATTCTGAGGTCGTAATTAAGTCTGTAATTAACTTCGTGATTAAGTCGTGAAGTTAATTACCCCTTAATCATGGGCAAAATCGGTATTCTGAGGACGTAATTAAGGTATGATTAAGTCCCCTGTAATTATCTTAGGTCCCTCCCATCTAATTGTTATTCCATCCAATCAGACGCGTTGTTAGAAGCCAAAATGATGATTACACGCGCAAATATGCCCTCAATGCGCGCTCCTCCACGCCCCCTGTAATTACAACCCAAGAGCTCCGTGCGCACACTCCGGTATTTGATTACAACCCCTCACCTACGCACGCGAAGATCTCAACCTCTTTGCTCACATAAAATGACAAAATTCCTCGAAGATCGGCTATATTTCTTTTTTTCTCTGAATTCTACGGATACCACGATAACAACATTCAACCGCTCCTCGGTTACCGAAGACGGTAAGCATCGTTGTGGCAGAGAAAACACGATGTATTGCGTGATATCGGAGTAGTTAATGACACTCTTTGGTATCATTAAGTTTTCCATTAACTTTCATACTTAATTACACCCTCAGAATACCGATTCGTAATTAACTCTGTGATTAAGTCCTCTCAGAGGTGCACGCGCATTGATACGCGCAAACGCGTAAGTCCTTCCCGCCAAAACGCTTGTTGCTATGGTAGTTAATATACCCCCTACTTAATCATGCTCTCAGAATACCAATTCGGTAATTAAGTGCTAATCAGACACTTAATTAGCTCTCAGAATACGGCCCCAGATTCTTAAGGTTCATCAAATCACTGTACTTCTTTTCGCTATGAACTGTGAAGTTCAAAATTGTGTGGATCTTATCTAATTTTCTACACTGCAATATTATTTAAGGTTCATTGAAGTTCAGTACTACATGTACCATGTTGTATGTGATGTGTATAGTGAAATAAGCACATACAAGTTTTGTATATAAACAGAAGTTTGCAAGAATTCTATCATCAGTGACAACGACATGAAGTCGTTGGAATTACCCCTGAAAACTTTATTTTACTAGAAAAAAATAACCATAAACTGTGTCAAACTTGATTTCCATTTATGAAAGCTTCAAAGTGAAATGATATGTTATATGTTACACTGTACATAACGTATTATAGCAAGGTACATTCAGTAAGACCATTTTTACCTCCGCCAAGGGTGGAGGTTATGTTTTCGTTACCGTTGGTTTGTTTGTTAATTAGTTCGTTCGTTCGTTTGTCCGGGTGCAAAATAACTCAAAAAGTAGTTAACGGATTGGGATGAAAATTTAGGAAAGGTTTAGAATGACACAAGTAACTACCGATTAACTTTTGGTAGTGATCCGAGAAATATTGGGGAATTTATTAAGGATTTTTGATATTTTGGCAGGTAGGGTCAATGAACTAGGGAGTTCAGGCTGTGCGTATTTGAGGTTTGCATGCGCGCATTAAAGTGCGTGCCAAAGACGCTTAACTAATAAGACACGAAAGTGCGCGCTAATCCTTTACAAAACAAATGGACAGCGCGCGGTCCTCAAGCCTATACGCACATCACCTGAGACGCGCTGTCTTGACACTTGATAAACAACAGCAGCGGCTTCATGGACAGCGCGTCTCAGTTGACGTGTGTCTTTGCCTGAGACGCGCTATTGTTGTTTATCAAGCGTCTTTGATTGTGAGATCATGTTGTTGCCAAATATTTACCTCCACGGAATAATCCTTATTACTTTAAAATCTCTTTCTTCAAAATAATGCCCTTAATCGAAAAAAAGCTACAAATATAATTTTTTAATCTTTTTAGGATAATAAAAATGCCACTACCTTTGGAAATAAATGATGTTCCTAGGTGTACTGAGTTTGTACTTAGTTCTCTTTTGTATCGTCATGTAGGGTAGCCATTTTGTGTCCATTGTTATCGCGCGCCTTCGTATCTTGTTATCTCTAGTGAGGTTCACACCTAGGTCCCTTTACCTTAAGGTTTTCTAAACCTCGAGGTTTTGTAAACTACGAGGCACTAAACTCCAAGTTAGCGTAGATGTAGACGCATGTAGTTTAGAAAACCACGACAAAACCTTAAGGCGAAGACACCACGACAACACCACAAGATTTCTTAGGGTGTTGTTGTGGTTTAAGCGCGTAGTTTAAGCGCGCTGTGGCAGCGCGCTTAAACTATGACAGATGTGAACGGAGTTTTGTTAACCACGACGCTCAGTTTTTTCCACAATAGTGCGCAACCCTATGGGCAAACTAGGCGCCCTTTATTTTCTATCGTAGTTATCTTTACCTCGAGGTTTTGCTAACTGCATGTAGGTGTGAACGGCATCGAAGTTTTGTCGTGGTTAGGGGAACGCATTTCTGCGCTCGTAGTTAGTATAACTACAAGTTTTTGGATAAGTGTAGACATGGCTTCTATCATCTTTGGTGCGTGCTCTAGTTTCTGCTAGGCGCGCAGTGCAGCTGAGGGTTTATGACGTAACAAAGGCTTCTATATTGGGAAATCGGGCGACTTTCAGCACACTATTATACAGATAGTGCATGCTCTATGAGGCACTATACTGGATTAGAGAGCGACAAATACTAAATTATCCCGAGTGCTGTTTTGTTTCACCGAGGCTGCAGGCCGAGGTGAATAGAACTGCACGAGGGATAATTTAGTATTTGGAGTTCTTTAGTCCAGTACTGGTGCATGAATAGAACATGTATTTCCGTAGGTCTAGGCCCTTATTTAGATCTAACAAGACTCACCGTACCGCCGGCACTGCACTTGTTGCACGCAGAGTTAACCTACCGTGTTTTACGTACAAACTGTACGCAGCATGCGAGGCTAGTACAGCCGTGTATGCGTATGGCACATCACAGAGCAGACTCGCTTATAAACTCCTACATTTTGCGTCCAGAGCTCTACTCGCGCATGACGTTGACATGCTTGGCCTTGTCTTACTACGTCCATCGGCCCTAGTGCCTCCCTAACCGTTAGGCCTCGCGCGAATCTCTTCGTACATAAAGCGTAGGCACGCACTGTAAGGCGCGTTTACACCGCATCCGGCACGGCAGCACGGCACGGCATTCCTTTACGTCACACTGCGCGGCACGCCGTTTTCCCGTTTCCACTGCATACGGCACGGCAAAAAATACCGTGCTCCATGGGCGTCACCAGGGGGGGGGGGTGCGTTGGGTGCGAACGCACCCCCCTTCAGATCCATTAAAAAAAAAAAAAAAAATCAGTCTGCGAGCTACCTCAACGCCGGACGCTAAATAATTATTCTTTTCTATATTTTTTTTTTTCAATTTTGCACCAGGGACACACAAAAAATTACACTTTATACTAGTATTCTATACAGTGTTTACTATGTATCGACCGTACCGTACATCCTTACGGTACGGAGCACGTACACGTTTGCATGTACGTGTGCTACTTACAAGTATGTAGGATCTATATACGTTACTTCAGACCAATCCATATTGCAAGCCCAAGAGCGAGCCTTAGCCTCAATAAAACAAAAAAGAATGGAGGGGCAAGCATATCATTTTGCCCACCCTCCTCCATAATTCCAGAAACAAGAAGATTTTTCTAGCCTTTTTTTTTGACAGAAAAGTTACCCCCATAAAAATATTGGAGGGGCAAGCATATTATAATTTTGCCCCCCCCCCCACCATAATTAATAATTCCCGAAATGAGAAGATTTTGCCCCCATAAAAAATATTGGAAGGCAAGCGCACCATTTGCCCCACCCCACATAATCATAATTCCCGCGATGAAGAGATTTTCTTGCTTTTTTGTTAGAAATCTGTCAAATTATTTCATCCCAAAGCAGTGGCGTAAATACGGAGGGGGGGGGGGGGGCGCACGGGGGGGGGGGTGCCCTCCCACCCCCACCCCCATCCCATCCGCTGGTAAAAAAAAAGACTTACCAAAATAGTAATTCAAGAGATAGTAAACTGCTTTTGAATGAAAGGGTGATCAAGAAATGAGATATTTTTCTATTGATTTCTTTTAACCATATTTAAATAGGTATATAGTGTGAAACATTGTTCAAAAAGCCCGGAGCCGACAAAAGATTGTGACTCAGCGTGATTCCTGGTTGGCATTCCGCATATTATAAGCAGGATGTGCGCAGGGTGTGCTCAGAACATCCGAACGGCAAAAAGAGTCGCTATAATGTTGCGAAATGTGATGTAGACTTTACACCTTTGTACCTTACGCTTCGTTATATCAAAGCTAGATCATTGATTTTGCAATGTTCCTTTACATACTAGTCTATATAAAAATGTCTTGCATTGCCATAACAAGACGTGACCTGGGCTATTTCCTAACTTTTACATGTATATAATACACACACACAAACAAACACGCACAATTAGGGGATGCTCTAAAGTGCAGATTTTGGACATCCTTCCCCCGCTTGGTCACTTCGACGCCACCTTGCTGGTCATACCTCCCCCAGTCATGAACATAAACCGACACCCTTGACTACCAGTGGCGGATCCAGGCGGAGGGGCGGATCCAGGCGGAGGGGCGCACCGGGCGTCCCCCCCCCCCCCCCTGTGAAATGTCAAAATTTTCAAGCTCGCTCGCTCCACTTGCTCGCATTTAATTGTTATGCCATTCTCCTGATGTTGCTGCCAGTAATTGCAGGCAGTTGCGCCCAGTGCGCCCCCCCCCTTTAATTTCCAAAGCGAAAAGATATAGCTTCAAACGGCAGTTTTTGGACTGTAAAATGTCAAAATGTTCAAGCTCGCTCGCTCCGCTCGCTCGCATTTAGTCATAATACCATTCTCCTGAAGTTGCTGCCAGTAATTGCTGGCAGTTGCACCCGGTGCGCCCCCCTTAATTTCCATAGCGAAAAAATATAGCTACAAACGGCAGTTTTGGGACTGTAAAATGTCAATGTTCAAGCTCGCTCGCTCCGCTCGCTCGCATTTAAATTCTCCTGATATTGGTGCCAGTAATTGCCAGCAGTTGCGTCCGGTGCACCCCCTTAATTTCGAAAGCAAAAAAAGATACAGCTTCAAGTTCAAACGGCATGTTTTTGGACTGTAAAATGTCAAAATTTTCAAGCTCGCTCGCATTTAATCTTTATACAATTCTTCTGATGTTACTGCCAGTAATTGTCAGCAGTTGCGCCCGGTGCGCCCCCCCCCCTTAATTTCCAAAGCGAAAAAATAGCTACAAACGGCAGGTTTTTTTTTTTTTTTTTTACTGTAAAATGTCATAATTTTCAAGCTCGCTCTCTTCGCTCGCTCGCATTGAATCGTTCTGCAATTCACCTGATGTCGATGCCAGTAATTGCAAGCAGTTGCGCCCCGTGCACCCGTACCCCCTTAATTTCCAAAGCGAAAATATATGGCTAAGAACGGCAGTTTTTGGACTGTAAAACGTAAAATTTTCAAGTTCGCTCTTTTCGCTCGCTCGCATGTAATCGTTATGCCCTCCTGATATTGCTGCCAGCAATTGCCAGCAGTTGCGGCCGATGCCCCCCCTTAAATTCCAAAGCGAAAAAAAATATAGCTACAAACGGCATTTTTTTTTTACTGTGAAATGTCAAAATTTTCAAGCTCGCTCGCTCCGCTCGCTCGCATTTAATTGTTATGCCGTTCTCCTGATGTTGCTGCCAGTAATTGCCGGCAGTTGCGCCCGGTGCGCCCCCCTTTTTTTTTCCAAAGCGAAAAAATATGGCTCCAAATGGCAGTTTTTGGACTGTATTTAAATGTCAAATTTTCAAGCTCGCTCTCTTCGCTCGCTCGCATTTAATTGTTATGCCATTCACCTGATGTTGCTGCCAGTAATTGCCAGCAGTTGCGCCCGGTGCACCCCCCCCTTAATTTCCAAAGCAAAAAAATATGGCTACAAACGGCAGTTTTTGGACTGTAAAATGTCAAAATTTTCAAGCTCGCTCGCTACGCTCGCTCGCATGTAATCGCTATGCCATTCTCCTGATATTGCTGCCAGTAAATTGTCGTTTCACACCGTCATTAGTCCATAATCCATGTTTATAGAGGGGACAACTCCCTCCCACAACCCCCCCCCCCCCCCTTGCTCGTTCCGCTTGCTCGGCCGGGCTCGGTCGCGTTCATGACATCAGTGTTTTATTACTAGAAGTTTATTTGAATTATACCATTTATAGGCAAATTGTTCAATATTATTCACTTCAAAATGAACTGATATACCTTAAACAAGTGGGACTGTTTCGAGTCGATAAAACACGCAAAAAACTTACATCAAATTGCACTTTTTACAACATCAAAATGCAAAAAGTGCTCACCGTGGAAGCGGGACACTCCCTTCCACATCCTCCCCTCGCTCACTCCTCTCGCTCTTGCTTGGCCGCGTTCATGATATTCAATGTAAATATTAAAAAGGAAGTTTATTTGGATGATACTATTTTACAGGCAAATTGTTCAATGATAATCTACATCAAGATATACTGCTACCTTAAACAAGTGGGACTGTTTCAAGTCGATAAAACAAGCAATACATGCATCAAATTGCATCATTTACAACATTAAAATGCAATTTCAGTTCTAACCGTGGGAGAGGGGGGGGGGGGGCAACAGGCACTTCCACACCCCCCCCCCCCCCCCAGTAAAAAAGCAGTAAAAGTCTAGTGGATTGAGAGCTTCCTATATTCCAAATATCTGTCCAAAAAATCTCGTTACATTTAGTGTCAAAACGCACCCCCCTTGAAAAAAAGCTGGTGACGCCCCTGTGCTCGGATGCCGTCCGGTAGACATCCATCACCCGATGTTGTCATGACAACCCCTAGTCCAGACAAAATGGCGGCCCCCATAGAAGATGTCGAAGTGTCAGAACAGAGGTAATACAATTACAAGTCGAGTAGTCAAAACAATCAGCGCCAAACTCAAAATCAAATTACTCCGTTGATATACGTGCAAAAAAGGGGGGCTTCAATAACATGTAAATTCCCATAGACAATCAGCGCTCGATCACCGCTTGATTTTTAGCAGCTCTCTCGAGAAGTCTTGTAGAGTGACGTAATATCTCTGGATTCTGATTGGCCAAAAGTGATAAATGCCGTGCTCCAAAAATGGCTCTCGGATCAATTCACAAATCCGGCAAAAAATGCCGTATCCGACAAATGTAAAGGTACCGTTGCAGTGTAAACGGCTTCATAGGATTTACTGGGGAGCGATTTTTCGCGTTGCCGTGATGCCGTGCCGTGGTGTCGTGCCAGATCCGGTGTAAACGCGCCTAATAGTGGCACGGTCGTGCCACTATAACAAAATTTTTGCACAATCACGTGATACTATCCAACCAATCACAACGCAAATTTCACTCTACCTATTTACTATAAACACTTTCTGCATGCTATAAGTACGTATGGGTGGAAATCACTGATATCTGTATGGCTGCGTTTATCAACTTTCCCCTGTTTAAACGACTTTCGAAAGCCCTTTCGATAGCCCTTTCCATAGCCCTTTCCATAGCCCTTTCGAAAGCCCTGTCCACTCCCTGTACTATTAATGTGCCGGTTGTTTTCGTCGGCTGCGTTTATCAACTTTCCCCTGTTTAAACGGCTTTCGATAGCCCTTTCGAAAGCCCTTTCCAAAGCCCTGACTGTCTGTACTATTAATGTACCGCTTGTTTTCTAAGAAGGGACGGCGAAAAGCAATTACCATCATAAAGACATCTTCCTTTGAGAGTGACGAGTCATGATACCATGCCACATGAATCAATTGTCTTCCTATCTCTGAGGCACCTCCAGTTTAGCACATACTTCAAATATTTCTGAGTGGCGGCATGAGACATGGGATCAAAGGGAATGAGACTGTTGTTACTCTATTTCCCAAACCTTGTTGGTGAAAGAAACACCTCCTTGTTCCAAGCATATGCGTGTATTACACACAACTGTATGTATACACCTGTGTACACGTACTCTTGTGCACTTTACGTGACGCGCGTCTTTTCAGAAACCGGAAACGCATGGTTGCGTAACCGCAGTAGGGCGACCTAAAGGGCTTTTAAAACAGCTTTGCGTTTATCAACTTCGAAAGGCTTTTAAAAACAGGTTTCTGATAACCTGTTTAGGAAACCTGTTTGGATCGTCACAAATTTGGGGCTTTCGAAAAGGCTTTCCTAAAGGGCTTTCAAAACAGCTTTGCGTTTATCAACTCGTGAAAATTCCTTGAAAGCTGTTTGGATAACCTGTTTCTGCCGAGAAAGGAGAATTGATAAACGCACCCTTTCGTAAAGGCTTTCCTAAAGGGCTTTCAAAACAGCTTTGCGTTTATCAACTCGTAAACATTCCTTGAAAGCTGTTTGGATAACCTGTTTCTGCCGAGAAAAGGAGTTGATAAACGCAGCCTATGAAAGAACAAGATCGGTGATGGAAATGAGTTGCATGTTTGGCGAAGGTCTGCGCTCTTAGTGCTTCTCTAGTTACCTCCGTTACCGTTACCGTTGGTTTGTTCGTTAGTTTGTCCGTGTGCAAAATAACTCCAAAAGCAGTCAACGGATTGGGATGAAACTTGCAGGAAAGGTTTAGAATGACACAAGTAACAAACGAATAACTTTTGGTAGTGGTCCGAGAATTTTTGGGGAATTTATGAAGGATTTTTGATATTTTGACAGGTAGGGTCAATGAACTTGGGAGTTCAGGCTGCGCATATTTGAGGTTTGCATGCGCGCACTAAAGTGCGTGCTCCACTTTCTGCTAGGGCAAAGCGCGCCGTGCAGCTGACGGTATATGACGTAACAAAGGCGTCTATATTGGGAAATCGGGCAATTTTCGGCATGTTTACAAGTACTTTAATTATTGGTGGAAATCATTGAGCTCTATGGAAGAGGTCAAAGAGATTTTCCCCAGTGGTGGAAAGGAGAAAATATCTAATAGGGAAGACATCGGTGGAAAATAGCTGCTTTGCGGAGGTCTGCGCTCTCAGAGTGTTTTTCTAGTTTTAGAGGTAATTCTGCCAAACTATTTTTCACAAGGCACAACTTCACGGAAAATTTTGATCTATCCAATGTTAGCTCTAGGTAAATGCGTATAATATCATTTCGAATACCGTAATTTCACAAGTATGTTTCCTTGGAAAATTATCATGTATTTGCCTCAAATTAATGATGAATGATGTAAGACTAAGTGTACTGAGTCACAGTATGTCATTAGATATTGTAAGACCCTTTGCCATAATTTTCAAATTCTTGAAAAATAATCATGGTATTTGATTGTTTCATTTCTAATGCCTTTCTGTCTTTATACTTACGGTAAGTGGTACTAGACCACTTAATCATTCCTTCAAATTTTCTTTGATCCTATTTTATCAAACGATTCTTACTTTCTACATTTTTGCTTATTTAGGGGCCGCTAAATTTCATTGTCGGCCACAAAATAAATGAATAGTGATTATGGTGGAGACAAAAGAAAATTGTTCCAGTGAAAAAAGTTTCGAGACTTATTACTATTGTATGAAAACCTACATGTGTTTGTGTGTGTGTGTATTGCAGTAAAATGATGCAAACTAAGGCATCTAGCACAGGTCACTTATGAGACATTGCAACTAATGGTGTACTGAAGATTAAACACCATGAATACATTTTTCAGTCTTCATTGTCTGTCTTCGTTCGTAACTAGCACATTATACCTTTTTGCACACTATATCAGTCAAAAGTATAGTTTATGTATTGATTGGAATCTGGCTGCCGGGCAGTCACATTTCTTTAAAAAATCGTCAGACCAAAAAAAAAAAAAAAGTTCAGGGGGCATTGCACTTTTTGAATTATTTCATAAAATCCACAAATCTCATTGTTCGGCCTAAGGACACACACACACACACACACACACACACACACACACACAAACAAACCAGAAACCAAAACAATAATGCTAGTATCGAACTTCACCTTAGGAACTCATATGTGTGTATGTGTGTACCTGTGTTAATGAGTGAAAAGTGATGTAGGTGTATGCCCCCCCCCCCAAAAAAAAAAAATAGCCTCCCTATTTTTTTTTTTTAAGTTTCTAGACATAATATGCATTGATTTAGATAGGTAAATTTACCCTCACAAGTTTATTTCACCCACCCCTGAAATCAGAGTTAAGTTTACCCATTCATTTCGAATTTTAAGAAAAATGACTTCATCGCAATTGATGTGGTTCTGAGCTCCACACTTTCATCCCTGCATCCATCGTGACATTTTGAGAAATAAAGGAAAAGTAAAGAAGTCAATTTTTTTTCTGCAGCATACAAACATTACCAGTTTCCATCATGTCTTAAAGTACTGACCAAAGAAGTGAATGTGTGCTACATTCCAATTTGATATTTGAGCAATATCCTTTTAATTTATGTTTCAATTCATTGATACAAATAGAGATCGATTGAGTCGCATGTTGTGTTCCATTTGATTAGATTATTTCACTTTACATGATTCAGGTTGAAAATAAGCTATAAGGCTTCGAATAAAGAAGAATTTGACGGTTAATTATGAGAAATCAGTACAAATAAATATTAAGATTGATTCATTTGATGAGCAATTGTTATAATTAACCTTTGATATTATAGATTCTTCGAGACATAAATCAAATACTATATCGAGGAAGGTGGATTATCAAGAACACAGATGAAAAAAAGAGGAGTCATGATATCAGCAATATGAATGTGTCATTCGCATGGTGTTAATCAGTTAAGAGAAGTGTTTGATAATGTGACTGTGATTTATATGATCATTGAAAATCAATATGATTCATACTGAGAATAAATACACACTTTCATCCCTGCATCCATCGTGACTGGTCGGGTCATTTCCCTTCTCACAGTACACAGTTTTTAGACACCCCTTGCCATATCAGGAGAGGTGTTTCACATTATATACTTACATAACAAGGTTACTCAAAAGCATTCAGAATGTTGATTATTAAGGTGTCAAATATTTAGGACCAGGAAGATTGTTGTGTTGTCTTTTTGCTAATGCACAAGTGTAGCTGTCTTCCTATGCTTGTGTAAGTTACAAACTATACCATGATGGAGATAACAATATCTTTCAACGGAGACCATGTATCTTAATAAACATTTTTTTTCACTTTTAAAAGTTTTCTTGAAATAGTACATAAGTGATGTTGCATTAATCGCATGCCATAGTTATGTCAAGTATTTTTTACTCCTAGCAGTGTTTTTATGTTTGTACATTGAATTTTAACTTTTATTAAAGTACAGTATACTTCCTTGTTCTATGAACTGTGTTTTGAGGCACGTGGAAATTATGATAATTATAGACTCTCAGTCTTACTCGGAAATTTATACGTATACAACCATGAGCATCGTAACTGAAACCGTTCAGCTTCTATTGTAGATTTAAAACACTTGGTCAAAATTATCTCCAAGAACCTTATCTGGTCTAAAAAAAAAAAAAAAAAAAAATGATGAACGTAAACGCTGTTGATTTCTGTGTAAAATGTGCATGGCACTAATATTTGTGACCCGCTACAACAAAAGGATCCTAAAGTCGCTGACGGGTGAGCCGAGAAAATCGAGTTTGAAGTCAGATCACCAAAATCTGTCAAAACGTTCGGATTTCTATTTTTACATAATTTTGTAGTCTAATGTATCTTCTATCATCTGCCGAAATTTCGAAACTAAATGATCAAAGAAAAGGCCTGAAAATAGAATCTTTCTGGGCCATGCTTGGCTCGCCCGTCAGCGACTTTAGGATCCTTTTGATGTAGCGGGTCACCTATAGTCTCAAGTAAGTCAATTATACATTTAGGATCAATAAAATAAAACGTCAATAATATCTGGACCTCTCAAACAAGACATTTCTTTTAAACTGTCCACAAACGTCAACGACAGTTTACGTACTGTACAAATCTAGCTACATACTAATCATACAGGCCTACACTTAACCATATAATTTATTCATCTCCTTTGTTTTCAAATAAAACAGGACGATCACTTATTTCGATGACATAGCAAAATGTATCGCATGGGAAGATATCCTGCACAACGGAATAGGTGCATATTGTACAGGGTTATCAGGCGATTATACTGGCAAGTAGGTTGAACACATGGAATATGATATCCCGGATGTTTACATGAGTATAAGCTCAGATTTCAGAAACACGATAACGTATAAGTGCAAAAAAAAAAACCAACAACAACAACACACATTAACTAGACTTGGAATTTGTCAACACTGAGAAATTAGGTGATCCGATCTATTCGGAAATCAATGATTTGAGTCCTGATCTCAATAGGCACGACCATACCGGTTTCATGTGTTTAGGGGACATTGGCGGTGTGAGGTTTGGATTCTCATTTAGAACAGGGAGTGAGACCAGCCACCTTTGGTACCGAATTCCATATACACTATCGAAGATACAGAATGAGGTATTTTGACCATTGACTCCACGTTGCACACCCAAGATGGCATCTGAGCCAAAAGTGGTTATTTTGTGAAATGATTCTTGCGACACCGTCTGTGCGTGTGCAAAACGTGGCAAAGATAGGACAGGTATATTCACCATGACACAGGATGAGAAATGTATGACCTTTGACCATAATTCACCTACACAGGACAGTATCCGATGAAGTAGTTGTTATTATATGAAATGGTGTACTTATAATGCACTATACATGTGCAAAATATGGGGGTAAAAGGGCGTGTTTTTCTTGAGCTATTGCAAAGAAAGTCAGAGAAAGAAAGACATATCTGCCGACATTGAAACTAAGCGTCAATTTCAACAAAGTTTTTCGATGTAATCCCGACTTCCAATAAGAATATGGATCACATGAACGATAGTCGAAAGTTTCATCTATAACATACATGTATTAAAATCTGTGAGAAATTCACTGAAGGATAAATTAGCTGGTGCTCGATAAAGACAGTAATGTCATTTTTCATTTCCAGAAAATATGTACTTCCATAGACATAATACCTCAGTTGCACATCCAGAAAATCGTCCAAACAAAGCGTCGTTATTTTACAAAATGATCCATCTATCGAGGTCCATGTGTGTGCAAAATATGAAGGTGATACCATATACAGATATATATGAGATTATAGAATGAAGTAATATTTGACCTTTGACCCCACTTTACACAGCCAAGATGGCATCTGAGCAAAAAGTTGTTATTTTGTGAGATAATTCTTGCGACATGTTACTTACGTGTGCGAAATGTTGGAAAGATAGGACGTGTATATAAGATACAGGATTAAACACCTTTGACCTTTGACCCTAATTTACCTAACCAAGATGATGTCGGAGGAAATAGTTGTTATTTTATGAAATGATGTTCGTGACATGAACTAAACATGTGCAAAATATTGGGTTGATAGCCATTGTTGTTGTTGATCTATTGCACAAAAAGTCGAAGAAAGAAAGAAAAAAAAGAGAAGAAAGAGAAAAAACATTTTGAAGGAGAAGCATAAGAAATTAGAAAAAGATAAAGTTACGAAGGGTAAATAAGACTAACAACGAAAAATGGAAAAAAGTGTTTTAAAAGAAAGCAAAATAATTGGTCGATGCGCTATGCACTGACCTATTTCATCACCCATAGGCTCTGTGTATTAAGCAAAATGACGCTACGTCGAAGCCAAGTGACAATAAAGATAGTCATGTCAATTTTCATTTCCAGAAAAAAACTGCACTCCCATAGAGATAACACGTAAACTGGTCAAATTTAACAAGGTTACTTTCAATCCATTTTTACGAGGTGATACCGTCATCCAAACAAAATGTTGATATTCACTTATAAAAGAGCATTTAATAAGCTACAACATACTGAAATCTGGGTGAAAATCGGCACAGAATAATTGAGATACGCTCGAGTGATCTTGAAATTTGATGACGTCATTCTGAAAATTTACTTTTTTATTTTATTAAGAGATTTGACATCTTTTTTTCATTTTTCCAGCATTACCAACCCATGAAATGACATGTACAACTCATCAGCTTTCAAAATATGTAAAGAAAATGGGGGGTCACTGTCCATCCTGACGAGTAATATCGGATTTAAAATTGGCGTTTTTTTTTTTTTTTTTTTTTGCATAGTTAAACTGTATATCCCCATTGACGCGCGCACGGAATTTCAACTTGACGGGCCCGTATGACATCATTATTGAGTGGGATTGACTTGAAACTTGGTATAATTATTCCTTGATATTTCAGACATCCGAGAAAAAACGGGAAATTTATATTGCATATGAGCTGTGCGTGCGTATATGTGCGCACGCTTACGCGCCCGCCCATTTTTTTTTTTTTTGGAAAAATGCTCCAAATGATCTGAAACGTGTGCAAAAAAATGTTGAGCTCGATTGGAGCATGTCAAAATTTCAACGCGCGCGTACGTGTACGTTTTAAATGTAAACATAAATTGTGAGAATATGAGTAGAAAGAGCTTGACTTGAGCTATTGAGACGTAAATTTCACTGAGAAATTCCATTTCATTAATGAGATATAATGACGTCATATTGACCTGACGGTCGACTGATCACAATGACTTTATTAGATCTGTCGTCTTTGGGACTTCATATATACATGCTATAAGTTTGAAATTGATAGGCAGAGGACTTTCTGAGCTAACCTCAGCACAACTTTTGAGGAGAAAGAAATAAAGAAGAAGAAGAAGAAGAAGAAGAAGAAGAAGAAGAAGAAAGAATCTGTAGAGATACAGAAGGTGATCCGAGAGGATACTCGGATCACCTAAAAAATCGACATCATTCAAGGTAAGGGCGGATTGTGGAGCCGGGAAATGTGCAAACATCGGGAAATGTGCAAACGTCTCGCCGGTAAATGTGCAAACGCCGGTAAATGTGCAAACGTCTCGCCGGGAAATGTGCAAATCTCTAAATTTCATCAACGGGAAATGTGCAAACGTGACGCCGGGAAATGTGCAAATGTTCAATTTTGCCGGGAAATGTGCAAAAGCCGCCGGGATATGTGCAAACCGTTCATTTCACCTACATTATGTACAGATGGAAGAGAAACTCTCAATCAAACCATTGCTTCCTTTTCCACATGTCGTAGCCCCCACCAGTCCTGTCTTTAGCGACCACTTGTTTTTTTTTTAATATTTTCAACATTTTCTTGTACTTGTAAACCCCACAACGGATTTTCACCAGATTTGGCAGATAGCATCTTAATAGTGATGTCGTCATAATTTGTTAAAATGAGTCCCCCCCCCCCACCACCACCACCACCGAAGGAGGGGGGGGGGGGTTAAGCCTCAGAGTCCCGGAACTATGCATTTTTTTTCTCTCTTGTTCTACCGAACAGAGAAAAAAAATGAATACATTAATGACTTAAATTTACTTTTTGATTATAGCAGGTCCATGGGTGCCCTGATTTGGGGGGGAGGGGGGGGGGGGGGTGACGCAGAGCCCTCGGCCGAGGGGGAGTGTCCATATTTTCAGCATCTTCTCGATAAATCTCATGACAGATTACTACCAAACTTGGCAGAAAGCATCTTTACGGTGATATGATCTTTATTTGTTAAAATGAGTCCTACCCATGCCCCCACCAACTAAGGGGGGGGGGGGGAGGGAGATGAAGTGTCGGATCCCTACTCTGTAAATGCTACGGAGCTAATTTTAGCTCTTTTTCCCGCTCCTTTAGGGAGCGTGATTAGGGACCAGTCCATTTGGAGTGAAATTTGGAGCGAACAATTTTCACTCTACCAGAGAGTGAAAATATTTCGTCTTTTAAGAGCGAAATCTCCATCTTTTAAGAGTGACTTTTAGCTCCTCATTCGAGTGAAATGATTCTGATTTATAGTTGGAAATCCTCACTCTTTCTCAGAGTGAATTTTAGCTCTTCAAGCGACGGGTGCTAGTCTTGGTTCCAGGGGTAGGGAAACCATTTTGATTTACAGGGGAAATCCTCACTCTTTTCAGAGTGAATTCTCGCTCTTTGAAAGAGGGATGCTAGCCTTGGTTCCAGGGGATTTTTGCTTTTATTTGTTGCACTGGTATTTACACACGTCCAAGCGTGCACACACACACACACACACACACACGCATTCACACACACACATATACATATATTCCAACGTACAGGTACATGCAAATATACATACACTCGGTCACTAACACATGTACATGAATAATACACTGCATGTACTATTTCGCATGCATTATTTCGTGTGTGTGTGTGTTTTTTTGGTTTTTTTTTTACATATTCAGGATTCTATACATATCATTTTAACAAAGTTTAATCTTGAAAAACTTATATAGTTAAAGCTTGTCTGATGCTTGTACGACAACTTGTTGGTATGTCAGGGGTATTTTTCACAACAAATACTAATTATGTATTATGCAGAGTGGCTTCAAGCATTTAAAGTTCCTATAAGTTCCTGGAAATAAAACATCCATAAACAATGTGAATATATTTCCAAAAGTGTCCTTTTGAACAAATATGTAACTACAGTACTGTACATGTATTTCATCTAATTTCGCCAAATATTAGACAGTTGAACATGTGAAATATTGTACTGTGATGGATCACAGTATGCTGTCATTGAACTATAGAGGGCCTCTGTCAATTTTGTAGGGGCACCTCTCCCATTACTTTATACATGTGAGTGCGTCCGTTATGTGGAACTCCGTCATTTTTTATGAAATATCAGTTTATGGCACAATGTCATGCAGTATCCATTATGTCATATTATACATACATATTTCAGGTTTGGAAGTGTTATTGTTAGATTGTATAATGTTATTCTAAAGATGGATAATTTGGTGTTAGGAGTACGGTTTACACTTGGCTTGATGCAACACCTAGTATGTATAGTACGCACGTCGATATTACAGTCGTAATGTGTGTGAATTAGTCTGCGGATATGTGTGTTGTGTATAGGCGCATTGAGTCACTGCGGTCGTAGGCTTGTACGTATGATATACTGCAGTACGTAAAGACTGTAGGCCTAAGTAGGGTTGGAGTACACGGTCAATTCAAGATACGTTGGATAAGCATAGTGAGTCAGTGTGCTATGAGTAAAGAAAGAATGCCTAACATAGTGTGATAGGAAGAATGCATGGTTTTCATTGACTATCGTTGCTTAATTAATGCAACTATGTAATATGATTTTGGTGGAAGAGTTTAGAGATAGAGTCAGAGATGTACGGTGCAGTGTAGGAACAATGTTGTGGGTTTATGATGTAATACCACTGAAGTTGTAAGAGGGAATATTAGTCCTTTTGCTTACCCTAATAGAGTAAGATTCTGTATTGATAGGAGGGACCAGGGTATTTTGTAAATGTGCTTTCTAGCAAGAGATTTAAAGAAGTATTTATCTGAGTATCGATCATAATAGTTTTGGCACACACAATGGTGGAGTTAAGAATACAGGTGTAATGCACTGCCATTACCATCATTTAAGGTTTGTCATGCTGAGACATTGTGTAGATTTGCATTTGTTTTTCATAGTTGGTATACCCTGTGATCTAAAGTTGTATGATCCGCAGTAGTTTGGTATAATGTAATTTTTCAGCATTATTATACTCCCATCTTACCTTGCTGACATTCCAGATTTGATGTAGTACTAGTAGGACCTATATGGATCGGATGTGTGATTGTAATTGTTTTGAGTAATATCAATAGTTGATTTGATTGTGACGAAGTGACTTTTATGTGTTAGGAATGGTTGGTTGAAGAGAGGATTTGTCTGTATGATATCGTGTGACTTTTATTAAAGAGCAAATGTGGTCAAAGAAAGGTTATGTGAAAGTGCTAATAATAGATGCATTTACGTTTGGGCAAAACTGTTCAGCAATTTGGAATTACTGAAGAGAGAACTGCTGTCTCATGTGTTTTTGTTATTATTGACATTCAACCAAAATAGCATAGTTTGAGTCAGATCTTTGTTGGATTCTAAAACAAAACAGGTATTATTCTTTTCACAAATAATGATGAATGAGATATGTTTTGTATATTTTATATGCAAGGACTGGTAGTCACAGATGTAAAAAGCCTTTATCCTACTACATGTATATGGGGTCTGACATTACATTAACAGAGTGGACATGACACTGGCTACTTTTGTCATGAAGTGTGGAGAGTATGATTTGTGACCCTGCACCTCAAAACAAACAAAAAGTCGCCAGACATGAATTTTTAGTTAAGACCACATTCTGAAAGAGCAGACTTTAAGCTTTAAGATGATGTATAACTCAAATCAAATGGACTCTCCTAACCTATCTAAATATTGGAAAGAAAGCACAAACTCAGGAAAAGTGAGAACTGAGAAAAGAGGCTCTGAAGTACAGTGTCTATTCAAGCGCTTAATCTTTACCAAACCGCGCTGGCTGTGCGATGAATGGGACAAAAAACAGGAAGTAAACCACCAGAGTAACAGCAATGAAGGGATTATTAGATTAAACTGAAATTAAGCATGCCTCATTAACACATTCTGTCCATAATCAATGCCAACTTTCAAAGCAGTAGCATTCCCCTTTCAAAAGTTATTAGAGTTGAAAGTGAAGAGTGTGGACAAGGTTTTTCAGAAATGAAAAAGGGATTCTAAAGACACACCTTATCACACTATTCTACCAAAAATGTTCGAGATAAACTGCTAAAAAAACACAATTTCCTGTCCGTTTTATGATACCAAATTTTAGCATAATGTAAAAGAAGACCCGCTCTTTCAGAAAATATGAAAAAGTCAAGTTCGGCTAGGTTGACCCATTTCACTTATTTTCAGTCCTCACCCAAAATCAGTGTGTGCGACTTTATGTTCGTTTTGAGGTGCACGGTCACATTTTATTCCGTAGAGTGAGCCTTCTATGTGAATAGGCATTACAGTGTTGTAACATACAAAATGTGTAAGTCTCAAAAAGCAGATATTGTTGCAACACATTTACATTGTATCAGATGGTTCCACAGTACAACTACTTGTATCCAGCCATGTACAGTCTGTTTAATGTATTATAAATGGTTTTTGAAAAGTCATGATTAATGAAACAACAGAGAGAAAGAGAGATTTATGACACACATACAGCTGATGATGATGGCAGATGCTTTCACTAGTTATGATACTATTATTGATACTCCACTGTGGATTTACATGGCTTGAAGGATGATAACTCACTTGGTATCTACTAGTATGTGTTACTATGAATAAGTTGTTACAACAAATAAGATGGTTTTGGTGTTAAACATGTATGGATTTCATGATATCGTACACTACAGTGTTTCGAGAGTTAGTGTGTTTCAAGTGCATTTCAAGGCATGTATTTGTGTTGGACAAAGATGTTTGTAATGATATTATCATTACATGCACAGTTGTATTAATAAAGACCTCTCCCATTACTTTATACAGATCCGTCTCCCACTCGGTCATCTTTCATGGTGCCTCGTGTTCGCCCCTTACCCACTGGATTGCCATAAGAACCCCGCAACAGAACCAGTAGGGCGTACTCACACACCTAGCACCCCATCACACTTCTAGTAAATCATCCAGTTCAACACACATACACCCACACCCCGCAATAATCCCCCGAGAGGACACCACCACCTCCCCCACTACAACTATTTTTGGCGACGAGGATGGGATTCGAGACGGATCTTTGCATACCCATCCGTGTAGGATATCGATGGCGGTGTGCTACAGTAGGAACTGAGAGAGTTGGACACGCTTTATGTCTCGTGGTTGGCGCCATGAGTCTCTTGCTGCAGCAGGATGGATGTTGGATGTCTTCGTGGACCTGACTTCGAATGAGGGAGGAGACCAGACAGATGTAGCCTTTGTGTACAGCAGTGATTTAGCGACGGAATTGAATAGCAGCGGAGGAACATTGAACCAGTGGGGCTACCGTTCAGCGCTGTGACTGATGCGGGTATATGACGTAGCATCCTAGCTGTTAGCGGTGATGTGGCTACGTTTTGGTGACATCTATCTGGTGGAACTTTGAGAATGTGTAGGAGTGAAGACTGAATTGCTGCTAAGGAGTTCTATGGACTCAGCGTTTCATGGACTCAACATCATCAAAGAGCGGACGATTGTCGCGAAGGACGGATTGATAGGGCATTGTTACAGATTGAAAAACTGTATTGGACAGGTGTGGACAGCATTAACCAAAGTTCCACACATGTCTGTAACTGATTGATATGACATGTTATACTGTACATGCATGAATGAGAAAGGTGTATTGTAGGGCTACAGTTATATATCCAATGTCATTGCATGTTTATATGTGATGGTATTCATAACTTCTTGTCATGTCACAGTGATATTGCTGGTACCCATGCATGTGTGTATACTTAGGGGGATTGATTGATTGTGATGGTCAGTTAATACCATTCCCCTTGAGAGTATTGTAAGATCATTTTTTTGACAAGGGATGATTCTATTGCCATTGTGATTGCAAGTTATTGGGGGTGGGCCAGGTTTTCCCATCAATGTTTCTTTTTTTGTAAAGGAAAAGAAACGTTTTGATTGTTTCTTTCTTTGAAAAGAAGGCTAAACCTTTGTTGTTCATGTATAACTAGCAAGTTATATTGTTGAAGATGTCTTACATTCAGATTGAAGATGCACCGGGGGATGTCTCTGAATATCCCTTGCAAAGTGAGGGACACCTGTTGTTGGAAGTTCTACAAGGTGTTCATCCTCAGGCCACTGGACTGGTTTTCACGGAGGAGGATGGTAGAAAGAGACGAGCCATGGCAGTGCAAGGGCAAATCCCACCCCCAGTTGGCGGCTGGAAAGACAAGGTTTACGTCCCTTTTGTTCCTGGTCACGCAGACGGTGATGCAACGAGCAAAGAGTTGGCAGACCTGAGAACGCAACTCCAGGAGCTGTCTACGAGAAAGCCTTCCAAGTTTGTAATGGCCCCGGAACGGAAGATCCCGGTGTTCGAAGGAAGGGCGTCGGAGGTGGACGACTTCATAACCAGTATCAGAGCTGCCTTCTCGAGGTACGACATCTCCGAAGAAGAAAAAACTTCGTACCTCCTTGATTTTGTGCGAGGACTCCCCAAGGCTGAGGTCAAGGCCCTTATTAAGGACGAGAAGACTGCAGAGGAGATCCTCCAATTTTTGCAAGACTCTTACTCGGGTGCCCAGAACCTTGGGGAGCTGCAGAGGTTATTCCTGCAAAGGAAACAGAGAAGGGGAGAGCCTCTACGAGACTATGCCATTGATTTGGAGAGACGGTTCAACAATCTCTGTCGCCGAGATGAAAAGCTTTACTCAGAGCCGAACATTATTCTGGTTGAGCAGTTCATCGAGGGATTGGATGACCAGATCCTCCGGAATGCTTGCCGAGACCGTTACGAGGGAGATAGCTCTATCAAGTTTCGAGACCTGAGAGAGTTCGCAATCCGCAGGTCCGGACGGGAGGAGTCGCGAATTACAGGCCATGACAGTGCAAGACAAGCGGCGTTACAGACCAAACAGGATGGGCTCCAAACCCCTTCGTCTGAGATATTGGTGGCCCTCAAGAAGATGGGAGAGAAAATGGTGCAAGCAGTGCGTGAAGCTGTGCAACCTCTTCGTTCAGTTCCCCCTGGTACTGATGGTTCTCGTCCTTCCTACCCAATGAGACAACCAAGAGGAGCCTGTTATGCGTGTGGGATGTATGGGCATTTTGCACGAGAGTGCCCTGAAAGGTGTCAGCAGGGGCCTTACCCTAGTCAGTACGCATATCAGCAATACCAACCACAGTTCCAGACTGGTGAGCGTTTTATTCAACCTGATCAACAGAGGTTCCAAGATCAGCGGGCGCAACAGCATCAGCATTGGTCTCATCCCGAAGGAGTGAATCAACCAAGCCCTACACGGAACCAGTATAATGCCAGATCAGGGAGACTAGAACAGCAGGCATCTAGTCCAGATCAGAGGGTCACTCAAGACCAACAGAGGCCTCAGCCAGATCGGAGGAATGAAGGACCAATAAGGGCTGGAACCTCACGTGTTGACGCAAGTTCTGAGAATGTGGATACTGACTTCCTGGCCAAGACAGTCGGAGATTGTTATGCAGTTGAAGTCGAATTCGAGGGTGTTGAAGTATCCTGCTTGCTGGACCCAGGCTCTCAAGTTACAACGATCTGTGAGAGTTTCTACAGGGAACACCTTGAACCGCGTGGCGTAGTGTTGAGGGAGATTCCTTCCCCATTCACCCTAGTCTCTGCTAATGGCAGTACCATCCCCTACGTCGGATGTTTTGAGACCAATATCAAGGTCCTGGGAGAGATAGTCCGGGAGAGGGTTGTCTTGGTCCTGGCTGATTCTGCTGAAAGAAGGGAACCTGACTCAGTCCAAGGGATTCTTGGTATGAATGTCCTACAGGAATGTTGGGAGAGGATTGAGCTACCAGGACAGGGATACCTTACGAGACTTAATCAGCCTACCTCGAAGCAAGCTTGGCAAAAGGTGATGAAGTTCATCAGCGCCAGATCCAAACTAGGTGATGAGGATGGCAGAATTGGCAAGGCATGTCTGAGTGGAGGTGTTGTGATCTCAGCTCGACAGTCTGTGATCATTGAAGGCCAGATTCCAGCAGGCAATGGGTTCAAGTTTGATGCTGTTCTGGAGCCCGACCATGATGGCGCCATACCATGTGGGGTAATCGTTCCTCCCTGTTTCGTGGATGTACAGGATGGCAAGTTCTCCTTGGCAGTACACAATGAGGGTGAATCTGAAGTGGTTCTACCGGATACCACCAGACTTGGTCACTTATACCTTGGGGAGAGGTATTGTCAGGATCAGCCTGTGCAGGACGTCTCAGGAGCTGCTGGTGTTTGCAGGATATCAGCTGACACAAAGGACGAGCATGACCTTCCTGTGCCCGTTGACGTGGATTGTTCCGGTCTGGGTGTGGAACAAGTGGGTAAACTGAAGCAACTTCTCATGCAGCATCAGGAAGCATTCTCTACAACTGATAATGATGTGGGATATACTGATGCAATCACACACCAGATTGATACTGGGTCAGAAGCTCCCATCAGACAACGACATAGGCCACTTCCTCCTTCTCAGTACCAGCTTGTCCGCCAACACATCCAGGACTTATTGGAGAGAGGCATTATTCAGGAGAGTCAGAGTCCATGGGCTTCCCCAGTGGTTGTAGTGATGAAGAAGGACTCCAGCATCAGGTTATGCGTGGATTACAGGAAGTTAAACTGCATAACACGTCGTGACTCATTCCCACTGCCACGCATTGAGGAATCCCTACAGGCTTTGGGGGGAGCAAAGTTCTTCAGTGTCCTGGACCTTACGAGTGGGTATTACCAAGTGGCGGTACATGCGGATGATGTGGCCAAGACAGCGTTTGTCGTCCCATTTGGACTCTTTGAGTTTACCAGACTACCTTTTGGGCTAACCAATGACCCGTCCACGTTTCAGAGGCTCATGCAGAGGTGTCTCGGTGACAAGTGTTACTCCAATGTGCTGATATACTTGGATGACATTATCGTGTATTCAGCGGATTTCGACTCACATCTACAGCATCTGGGCGATGTACTGTTACGGATGAAGGCCTATGGTCTGAAATTGAAGCCTGCCAAATGTCATCTTCTGAGGGAGGAGGTGCAGTATCTTGGCCATCGGGTATCAGCCTCGGGAGTTTCGATAGATCCGTCCAAGATAGCAGTTGTCAGGGAGTGGCCAGAATTGGTGACTGTGAGGGACGTCCGAGCCTTTCTGGGTTTCACTGGCTTCTTCAGGAGATTTGTGGAGGGATATGCAACTATTGCCGCACCTCTGTTCAGTTATCTCCGGGGCTCACCAACCAAGGGAAAGGGCAAGAAGAAAGCTGTTGTCCCTGGATCCACCAGAATACAACTCAACGAGGAAGCACAAAAGGCCAAGGAGACTCTAGTGGAGCGCTTGACAACTGCTCCTGTTCTGGCATATGCAGACTTTCAGAGGCCATTCAGAGTGGAGACAGATGCCAGTGGAGTTGGACTTGGTGCAATCCTCTACCAGAAGGACGAACTGGGGGAGGACCATGCCATAGCATATGCCTCACGGACCCTGAAGCCAGCAGAGCGAAGTGGTCGATATAGTGCATTCAAACTGGAACTATTGGCTGTCAAATGGGCCCTGACAGAAGTTTTTAAGGATTATCTCCTAGGCAATAGATGCACAGTGGTAACCGACCATCACCCTTTGTTGTTCCTAGACAAGGCAAATCTTGGCTGTGTCGAGATGAGGTGGGTCCAGCAACTCAGTTCATTCAACTTCGAAATCGTGTATCGTCCTGGCAAGGCAAACCAAACCCCTGATGTGTTGTCACGCAGAGATGACCGTGACCCAGATGAAGGAACCATTACCGTGACCAGTTGTGCGATGAGAGCTGCATTTGAGTTAAGTTCTCCAGGAACCAATGTCCCCCACATGGTTTGTAACCAAATAGAGGTCTGTCGGCAAGGGGGGATACTATGTCTTCCTGGACTCTCGGAGTCAGAAGTTAGGAGCCAGCAACTGTCAGACGAGGTACTGAGAGAAGTTGGGAATTTTGTGCGACAAGGTACACTACCTAACCGGCAGGAGCGTGAGCAGCTGTCTCCCAAAGTACTGGATCTGTTGAAGGAGTGGAAGAGACTTTCAATGCAAAATGATGTCCTTGTCAGAAAGGTTAAGTCGCCCAAGGATGGACAGTTGTATCACCAGATACTCCTTCCTGTGAGCCTACAAGAGGAGGCCCTTCATCGCTACCATGATTCAGCAGGACATTTTGGTTCCAAGAGGACATATCGCATGTTGGCAGACAGAGTTTTCTGGCGCAAGATGGAGCATGATGTGAAAGAGTGGTGCCGCAAATGCAAGAGGTGTACTTTGAGCAAGCCACCAACAAGGAGGCCACAGGTTCCTTTTTCCAGTCTTACGGCTAGTGCACCAATGGAGGTTTTGGCAGTTGACTTTACTGTCTTAGAGCGCTCTCATGATGGCTACGAAAATGTACTTGTGGTAACAGATGTTTTCACAAAGTATACCTGGGCAATACCAACCAAGGACCAATGTGCAGTGACGGTTGCAAGGGCTCTGGTGGCGCATGTTTTTCTCCCGTACGGATGTCCTTACCGATTGCACTCTGATCAGGGAAGATGCTTTGAGGCCCAGGTAGTGCAGGAACTCTGTGAGCTGTACGGAATTCAGAAGAGTCACGCTGTCCCGTACCATCCGGCCGGAAATGGACAGTGTGAACGTTTCAACAGGACTCTGCATAACATGTTGGCCACTCTGCCTGAAGCCCAGAAGCGGAAATGGACCCTGTATCTGCCCGAGCTGATGTTTGCTTACAATAACAGCCCTCATTCAGCAACTGGAGTGGACCCTTTCTTCCTGATGTTTGGGAGAAACGCAAGGTCACCATGTGGTATTGATCCAAGTAGGGAGGTTCGACATTACAGAACAGTGCCTGGTTACGTCAGGAGACATCAGAGCCGGTTGAAAACAGCCCGAGCCATTGCTGCCAGACAGGCAAGAGGAATCATAGCTGCTAGACAGGTTAAGCAGGCTAAGCGAGTGTTCGAGGCACCACTTGGATTGGGTCAATATGTCCTTGTTCGGAAACAAGCATTCAAGGGTAGACATAAGATCCAAGATTGCTGGGAAGCGCAGCCCTATCTTGTGGTGAAGCAACCGTTTCCATATCGTCCAGTGTATGTTGTAAGGAACAAGTCTGGAGAGAAGGTCTTGCACCGCACTCAAATGAAACTATGTCCTTGGCTTCCGTCAGAGGATCCTGGTTCTGTTCATCATGAGTCCTCCAGTGTTCTGGATAGTGAAGGTTCTGAACCAGTGGCCACTGCAGCATATGTCTTGCGCTCACCTGGGAGACCGGATGGTGATGTCCCAATAGTTTCTAATGATGATGATCCAGATGTCGATGGAAATGATGAAGTGGAGGAAGAGAGCATGAATGGGATTGAAGATGATGAGATTGAAGAAAGGGATGATGACACTGAAAACACTGATGCTAGGTCAAGCAGTCCTGCTAGTGAAGATGGCCAACTTCGTCGGTACCCTGAGAGACTTGGTCGGGGCCAACCACCTTCTAGGTTCAGGGATTATTACATGTTTTAGAGTAAACATTCCCTTTTTTATGTCATCAAGGGACGATGACATAGTTAAGTGGTGGGGGATGCGATGGATCACAGTATGCTGTCATTGAACTATAGAGGGCCTCTGTCAATTTTGTAGGGGCACCTCTCCCATTACTTTATACAGGTGAGTGCGTCCGTTATGTGGAACTCCGTCATTTTTTATGAAATATCAGTTTATGGCACAATGTCATGCAGTATCCATTATGTCATATTATACATACATATTTCAGGTTTGGAAGTGTTATTGTTAGATTGTATAATGTTATTCTAAAGATGGATAATTTGGTGTTAGGAGTACGGTTTACACTTGGCTTGATGCAACACCTAGTATGTATAGTACGCACGTCGATATTACAGTCGTAATGTGTGTGAATTAGTCTGCGGATATGTGTGTTGTGTATAGGCGCATTGAGTCACTGCGGTCGTAGGCTTGCACGTATGATATACTGCAGTACGTAAAGACTGTAGGCCTAAGTAGGGTTGGTGTACACGGTCAATTCAAGATACGTTGGATAAGCGTAGTGAGTCAGTATGCTATGAGTAAAGAAAGAATGCCTAACATAGTGTGATAGGAAGAATGCATGGTTTTCATTGACTATCGTTGCTTAATTAATGCAACTATGTAATATGATTTTGGTGGAAGAGTTTAGAGATAGAGTCAGAGATGTACGGTGCAGTGTAGGAACAATGTTGTGGGTTTATGATGTAATACCACTGAAGTTGTAAGAGGGAATATTAGTCCTTTTGCTTACCCTAATAGAGTAAGATTCTGTATTGATAGGAGGGACCAGGGTATTTTGTAAATGTGCTTTCTAGCAAGAGATTTAAAGAAGTATTTATCTGAGTATCGATCATAATAGTTTTGGCACACACAATGGTGGAGTTAAGAATACAGGTGTAATGCACTGCCATTACCATCATTTAAGGTTTGTTATGCTGAGACATTGTGTAGATTTGCATTTGTTTTTCATAGTTGGTATACCCTGTGATCTAAAGTTGTATGATCCGCAGTAGTTTGGTATAATGTAATTTTTCAGCATTATTATACTCCCATCTTACCTTGCTGACATTCCAGATTTGATGTAGTACTAGTAGGACCTATATGGATCGGATGTGTGATTGTAATTGTTTTGAGTAATATCAATAGTTGATTTGATTGTGACGAAGTGACTTTTATGTGTTAGGAATGGTTGGTTGAAGAGAGGATTTGTCTGTATGATATCGTGTGACTTTTATTAAAGAGCAAATGTGGTCAAAGAAAGGTTATGTGAAAGTGCTAATAATAGATGCATTTACGTTTGGGCAAAACTGTTCAGCAATTTGGAATTACTGAAGAGAGAACTGCTGTCTCATGTGTTTTTGTTATTATTGACATTCAACCAAAATAGCATAGTTTGAGTCAGATCTTTGTTGGATTCTAAAACAAAACAGGTATTATTCTTTTCACAAATAATGATGAATGAGATATGTTTTGTATATTTTATATGCAAGGACTGGTAGTCACAGATGTAAAAAGCCTTTATCCTACTACATGTATATGGGGTCTGACATTACATTAACAGAGTGGACATGACACTGGCTACTTTTGTCATGAAGTGTGGAGAGTATGATTTTATTCCGTAGAGTGAGCCTTCTATGTGAATAGGCATTACAGTGTTGTAACATACAAAATGTGTAAATCTCAAAAAGCAGATATTGTTGCAACACATTTACATTGTATCAGATGGTTCCACAGTACAACTACTTGTATCCAGCCATTTACAGTCTGTTTAATGTATTATAAATGGTTTTGAAAAGTCATGATTAATGAAACAACAGAGAGAAAGAGAGATTTATGACACACATACAGCTGATGATGATGGCAGATGCTTTCACTAGTTATGATACTATTATTGATACTCCATGTTGTTTCATGCCTATCAACTATGAAACAAGGAACACACTTAAATGAAACTAATTGTCTACACCAGTTGTCTGCCAGTTCATGCTTGTTTAATCCTTGCCTCCCGTGCATGACAGAGTGTCCGAATCTTACATACATTGAACATCTATATACATGTGTTGCTTTCAAACACTAGATGGCGTAACTATTATAACATTACTAATGAACACATACAACACCCTTCCTTCTTTAATGAAACAAATCAACTTAATAAAATTAATAAAATATACTTATACCAAAAAATCAAATCATATGAGCTTATATTAACATCATTATTTCCACTTAACCAATTTCTTCATAATCTTGAAGCCTACATAATATGGCAGTTTTTTTGTTTTTTCAACTTTCCCAACTACCAAATGTTTCCTTTTTGTTCACTATGCTTCCTCACACATAATATCCATTTACTCTGTCAAATTCTCAATAAAAATTTGACCACTTAATCCAACATTGTAACATGTGTTGTAATGACATTGTGTGTTAATAACATTCCACATTCATTAACATACTTAATGCATCCTGGTGTGTGCTATACTTGGGTATTGTGTCATTGTATCGATATAACAAATAACATACTCGTTCAACATTGGGGTATTATGAAACTGAGAAGCCGTATCATGAAACTGAGAAGCCGTATCATAAACATGTATCACAAATTCTGTAACTATCACCATTCAAACCATATTTGCTTGAACATCATATAAACCAACAAATAAATCCCTTGACATCTAAAAATAAAAGAGTATATCATAAGAGTCTTCACTTGTACATAAGAAAATCTTTCATGTACGATGGCGGTCGTCGAAGCCGCGAACTACGTCGAATTGGTTGTGGAGGTGCTCTAGCACAATTATCTGTGCCTCTCGCTTCGCGACTTGGAATTGCTTCGCGATTCACGTTTCCCGAAGCTCTCGCTTCGCGATTTGCGTCTGTTTCGCTATTGAAGTTTCCTGCATCTCTACTCGGAAGCTGCATCCCAGAACTCCCGCTACTCTGCGCACCATCGCGATTGATGCGTATATCAGGAAAAAGCTCTGCTTTGTGGTTGAAGACTTCACTCGTTTTGCGGAGATGTTTTCGATTTCTGCGATACTGTTGCCCGTGTTCCGTTCTGACGGTGTATGATCGAACGTCTGCTTGTTCCAACACTTGAGCTTTAATCCAGCGCTTATCGTGGGCGTTTGGATTTGGCTTCATACGCACTACATCCCCTTTCCTCAACGTAGGCAGATTTCGTGTTCCTCTGTCATACCAGCACTTCTGCTTTTGTTGCTTCTGCGTTTTGTTCGCGACCACATTCTCCACAGTCTGCGGTTTTAACAGGTTTGTAGACGTTGGAACTAGGGTACGCGTGCGACGTCCAAACAGCCGTTGAGCTGGCGAGCTATGAAGTCCTGCTGTAGGTGTATTGCGCCAATTGAGAAGTGCTAGCTGGAAATCGCCTTTCTCTGCACTCGTTTTGCGTAACAGGTTTTTCGCGATTTTGACGGCACTTTCCGCTTTACCGTTGCTTCTCGCGTACCTAGGTGAGCTGGTCTTGTGCGTTATCTCATAGTCTTTCATGAAATTCGCGAAATCCTGCGAGTTGAAAGGAGGACCGTTGTCTGATATGATGCAATCAGGGATGCCATGCCCTGCGAACATTCGCTTGAGTCTGACAAGGATGGCGTGTGCGGTTTTGCTTTGAGGGAGCGGTTCCACCTCAAAATAGTCGGAGTAGAAATCAACAACGCAAAGGAAATCCTTTCCATCAAACTCAAAAAGATCAATTCCCAGTTTTTGCCATGGGCGCGACGGAAGTTCATGACTATGAAGTGGTTCGTCCCGCTGCTCTGGCGAAAACATCTGGCATACCTCGCAATGCGAAAGATAGTCGCGAATGTCTGTTGTCATATTCGGCCAGTATACACATTCACGCGCTCTGTTCAGAGTCGATTGTAGCCCCGTGTGGGCACAGTGTAACCGTTTTCTGATGCGTGTCCGCGCTTTCGTGGGAATAACACATCGCTGTCCACGAAAAATGAGTCCATCCTCAAAGGCCAACTCATCGCGAATACAGAAATATGGCTCAGTCCCACGCGGTAGACTATGCTTGTCTTCAGGCCATCCTGACTGTATTAGTCCCTTTACCGATTGCAATACATCATCTTGCATGGTCTCTCGTTTGATTATGTCCAGCGTTTGCTGCGATATGGATACAAGTCCATCTACCATGTGTACACACTCTGCTTCTTTCTCGGCCAACGACTGATCAGTGTTCGGCAAATACGCACGAGACAATGTGTCCGCAAGATGCATTTCTCGTCCGGGTTTGTAGAAAATTTCTACATCATACTGCTGTAGACGAAGCAGGAGGCGTTGCAGTCTTTTAGGTGCGGATGCGAGCGGTTTCCTTGTGATTGACACCAATGGCTTATGATCGGTCCAGAGGATGACTTTGCGACCATACACATACTGGTGGTTTCGCTCCAGTCCGAAAACCTGTGCAAGGAGTTCCTTTTCTATCTGCGAATAGCGCGTTTCTGCATCTGTCAGCGCTCGGCTACTGTAAGTCACTGGCCTGCCGTTCTGCAACAAGACAAACCCAAGGCCTTTGTCCGAAGCATCACCTTGACCCTCTAGTGCAATTTTCTCATTGAAGTACGCTAACACGGGCGCAGAAGTGATCAACTTCTTTACTTCGGAGAACGCATTTGATTGTACCTCTCCCCAAGACCACGGGGTATCTTTATGTGTGAGTCTACGCAATGGTTCAATGGTCGCTGACAAGGCCGGCAGGAACTTGGCTAGATATTGAACCATACCAACGAATCTTTGGACACCAGGTACATCTTCCGGTTCGGGCATCTCGAGTAATGGGGCAACTTTGTCTGGGTCCGGACAAACACCCTCACGCGTTAAGCGATGTCCAATGAACGAGACTTCCTCGCACTTGTACTCAAACTTCTGAGGATTCAACTTGATGTTTTGCTGCTGACAACGCTCAAGGAATCGCTTCATGTTACGCTCATGATCAAGACATGCTTCCTGAAAATTGTCACCTTGTCCAGTGATCAGAATGTCATCGGCTATGACGATGACACCTTGCAGACCTTCGAGACACTGGTCAAGGCGCATTTGGAACAACTCTGGGGATGGCGAGAGACCGAAGGGAAGACGACGATAGCGATATCGTCCCCATGGAGTCTGGAAGGTTGTCAATGCTGCTGACCCGTCATCAAGCGAACACTGGAGAAACCCTTCCTTGAGATCCGCTTTACTGAACACTTTCACATTTGTGAGCTGTGGTAACACATCCTCAATGCATGGTAAGGGATAATGCTCACGCTTCAAGGCTTTATTGAGGTGCATTGGGTCTATACACACTCTGATCTTTCCATTTGGCTTCTTAACTACAACCAGACTAGACACCCAGTCACTTGGACCTTCAACTTTTTCTATGATCCCCAACTTCTCCAACCTGTCTAACTCTGCCTTAAGCAATGGTTTGACTACTAATGGGACTTTTCGTGGAGGCATAACAACTGGTTTGGCCTCTGGGTCCACAGTGAGATGTACCTTCCCTGGCATACTACCAAGGCCAGAAAAAAACATCTTTGTACTCTTCCACAATGTTTTCAACTTTGTCTGCTTGTACCTGTTGAATATTCTCATACCTCACTTCAATCAGCTTCATTTGCTGTGCTGTACTAGATCCCAACAATGGCCTGATAGTGTCACTGTCTATCACTACAAAGGGGACTAAATATTTCCTACCATTCTTTGCATTCCTTAAGTGCAGCTTACACTTTCCTAAGATAGGCATTGTATCCTTGTTGTACATGGTAAGAACTTGCTTGCTTTCTTCAACGACTGTATCCATGGGAACATGCTTCCTAGGGATCACATTACAAGTTGCTCCCGAATCAACTTGCATAGCAACAGTTTCCTTGTTATCAACAACCATAGTAACCATTATCTTTTTTGCATACTTTGAATGTGAAATCTGATTGACTTCATCACTCAATGTAACTACAAGAAAGTCTTCCTCAGACTGATCATCCTGGTCACCACCATAATCGACATCATGAACTTGTGTAGTACCCTGTTTACACACACTGGCAAAATGGTTCAACTTTTTACATTTGTTACATCGTTTGCCCCAAGCAGGGCATTGATTCTTATCTCTAGCATGTTTCTGACCACAGTAATAACAATCAATCACATTTGGTCGCACCTGTGTTCCACCCCGAAACCTGCCCGAGTTCTGCAGTCTTTGTGGTTTACGACCATGGTTAGGCTGAGGATACTTGTGTACTGAATATGCAACGGGATCATTTACGGCCTGCATTACGTCACCTTGTAACTTTGAGGATTCGTGGGCTTTACAAATATCCAAACATGTGCTCAACGTCAGATTTGGTTCTTGTAACAACCGTTTCCTCACATTTTCATCCGAAACACCTACTACTAGTCTGTCACGAATCAACTCGTCTGTGAGATTACCAAATTCACAGGTGCTTGATACTGATCTGAGTCGGATATAGAAATTCTCAACAGATTCTTGACTATCTTGTGAGCACTGGTTAAACTTGTACCTTTCATATGTAAGGTTTGTTTTTCCCAAATAATGGGCATCCCACAGTTCAATGATACGAGCAAAATTTTCCTTTTCCCCCTCATTCCGAAAGGGTAAACCATTGTGCACCTGTAGAGCATCAGCTCCAATTGCCATAATAAAATGTGCAATACGAACTTTGTCTGACTCATGCTCTAGCTCTGTTACAATTTCATAACTATCCCACATTTGTTTAAATATGGTCCAGTTTTTCTTGAGATCTCCTTGCAAGGAGAGTGGTCTGGGCAATTGCACATTTGCCCTCGTTCCACCTGACCTATGTCTGCTACTTGTGCTAGATCTACTTGGGTTAACCGGTGCGGCATTATCATCTGCATGACCTTGGACTGTATTGTCACTTGCATGTTCACTACTGGTAGCCATGACGACTGTGAAACGTATACTACCTGTACCTGTGACTTAATTGAATACATACACTAACTGCACTACTGTCTGAACCTCAATCAGGGCAACAAACATTGACCTTTGCCTGGCTTTGGCTTGTATGACCGACATGCATACGGTTAGGGATAAAAGGGATAACGTAACCAATGCGTACATACATGTATATAAACACAGTCCTACACAGCACAGCTACCACAGTCCACACACAGATACTCGTGGACGTGAGATAGAGCCTTAGAAAATACACTATATACAGCAATACATTGTACGTGTACAGCCGTGCTCAAATCAAACTTCACACTGTCCTACAACTTGTAGTTTCGTTACTTCCTTCACAAAAAACACTGTGAATATTGACGGAGAATTCAGTGACACAGATCAAATAGGGCATCGCACAAGTACAGACAATGACACTGCATACATCGAGCGTTCATTACAGTGAGTGTCCTGCCGCTCACCAACCGAGTCGCAATAGTACACAAACTACGATGCCAGATCCTTACCTCCGCGTACACGACCATATTAGTGCACGGGAATCAATGTCGACGGAGCCGTCAACGCCGACAGGCACACAAACTCACAGTTAAACAATTACAAACCTACTTTTCATGACAATTCTTTGTTTTGACTCCTGACACCATGTTGTTTCATGCCTATCAACTATGAAACAAGGAACACACTTAAATGAAACTAATTGTCTACACCAGTTGTCTGCCAGTTCATGCTTGTTTAATCCTTGCCTCCCGTGCATGACAGAGTGTCCGAATCTTACATACATCGAACATCTATATACATGTGTTGCTTTCAAACACTAGATGGCGTAACTATTATAACATTACTAATGAACACATACAACACTCCACTGTGGATTTACATGGCTTGAAGGATGATAACTCACTTGGTATCTACTAGTATGTGTTACTATGAATAAGTTGTTACTACAAATAAGATGGTTTTGGTGTTAAACATGTATGGATTTCATGATATCGTACACTACAGTGTTTCGAGAGTTAGTGTGTTTCAAGTGCATTTCAAGGCATGTATTTGTGTTGGACAAAGATGTTTGTAATGATATTATCATTATATGCACAGTTGTATTAATAAAGACCTCTCCCATTACTTTATACAGATCCGTCTCCCACTCGGTCATCTTTCATGGTGCCTCGTGTTCGCCCCTTACCCACTGGATTGCCATAAGAACCCCGCAACAGAACCAGTAGGGCGTACTCACACACCTAGCACCCCATCACACTTCTAGTAAATCATCCAGTTCAACACACATACACCCACACCCCGCAATAATCCCCCGAGAGGACACCACCACCTCCCCCACTACAGTACAGTATTCAACAAATTTAATAACATTCTGTTTTTTAGGGCAATTCCACACTAAGTGAATAAGAAATCAGATCTGATGACATTAAAACCTGAAATGCTAATAGGATGCGGTATATCTATGAACACACTTAAAAGCAGATCATTTGTCTGTACATGTGCAGTATTGAAAACCAAACCTGAAATACAAGTGCATGTGCAAATGAATGAGTCGCTGAGTAATGGAGACAACTGTCGAAGAGTCATGGGTAAATTTCTTCCTGACAATGATACAATAGTTAGCAAAAACTCTAATTATCATGGGGGTGGGTGGTGTACAGACACTAAAATTTGGTCGGTGTTTCAAAAGCCTTATGCAATCCCTGATTTGAAAGAGCTGAAATATGTGTATGTTTTGGATCATACTCTCTGATAGACAAGACTGAATTGCATAAAATGCACATTCACGAACAAGACGATTAATTTTACAGCAACAATAACGTGTCAAATTGCCACCATTCTTCCATTGAAGCATAGGGCTATATCATCTTTGACCATAGCAATTAAAATAATTCATGTCCACAATGTACAGGTTTTTAAACTTTTTAAACATTTTTATTTATATTTTTATTCATCTATTCTATTTTTCTTTGGTTAGCTTCCGTTTGGTGGGAAATACAGAATTGAGGAGAATTTAATTTATTGAACCATTATTTTGTATGATTATCCTACGGCAAATAGTACATGATTACTCTTATTTTCCCCCTTGTATACAAAAAAAAAAAATCATTTGCCTAAGTCAATCATATCTCCTACTTGAAGAACTTTGCCAATTTGCTGGAATTTGCAAAGGAAATCTGAATGTCTGAGTAGGTTATATGAAGGAAACGTTAGATTTTAAATTGCTAATACATATAAATCCATGTGAGCATTATTCAAAGAATGCAATATCCTAGAATTCATGTGTACAAAAATACAACAGCATACTGTACAAGTGTATCAAAATTGTACATTTTGTAAAGCACTGAGATCATCTATCCAAACATTCAGTGATCAAGATTGAAAACCACTTTCAGAATACAAATTTAGATACAGTCAAATACATGTTTGTCATCACACATTTTGTGAATTGTCAAGACAACTGGAAAAGAGAAAATCCAAGTAACAAAACCACAAGACATACATGACTATGATTACGTGCCTTTGTTGACCTCCATTATCTGGCTGATCTAGCAGAGGCACGTTCTCACCGGTGGCTTGATATCAGCAGGGATTCATAGATGAAGGATAAAATGTCAAGAGTCTGTGATCGACAAGTCTATTGTTGGGAATTCCATCAAAGTGAACAAGATTTTGTGAACAGGTGATCCACTGCTTGAAAGATGTCTTCCTCTCCAAGAAGGGTCGTATCATCAACAAAAACTAAATACCGTTGGTGCTCCCGTCCACCAGCAAAAAAAACCAAAACAAAAAAAAAAACAAAAAAAAAAAAAACAGCAAGAAGGGCTGGCTAAACTCTTGGTGCTCTTCTTGTGCTGCTGCATGCCGTCAATCCCTCGTTTGAGGCGAGTCCCCAACTGGGGCATACCCAAAGTGGGGTGCGTATATTTGTCGTTTGGGAGTTGGGAGTCGAAGGACTAGTCCATTGCAAATAAACTTTCTGCTCAGGCGTGACAAACCTGGAGGCCAAGCCAGGGTTTGATGACTCCAGCAGCTGTCGTATTACGTAAGAGCATGATAAGGATATCTGCCTGTGGCAGACCATTCAAAGTGAACTCAATTTTCTCTATCCTTTCTAAAGTTTTCAATTTTATATTCTATTGAGAAATTCTATGGTCATCCATTTTACATTTCGAACGAAAAAAAATGACCCGTAAATAACGAAAATACAGGAATAAGAAGGAGAGCATTGCTAGTTTGCCGGTGCTGACAATGTGCTATTTGGCAGTGAGTTACAACGGGGAGGTGAGACTACCTCCCTGGTTACAATCAGCCTGCTGACTGGATCATTGAGAAAGCAGCTGTCGTATTACGTAAGAGCATGATAAGGATATCTGCCTGTGGCAGACCATTCAAAGTGAACTCAATTTTCTCTATCCTTTCTAAAGTTTTCAATTTTATATTCTATTGAGAAATTCTATGGTCATCCATTTTACATTTCGAACGAAAAAAATTGACCCGTAAATAACGAAAATACAGGAATAAGAAGGAGAGCATTGCCAGTTTGCCGGTGCTGACAATGTGCTATTTGGCAGTGAGTTACAACGGGGAGGTGAGACTACCTCCCTGGTTACAATCAGCCTGCTGACTGGATCATTGAGAAAGAGAGAGAGAGGGAGAGAGAGAGAGGGGGGGGGGGGGAGAGCGAGGGGGAGAGAGGGAGGGAGAGGGGGAGAGATGGGGGAGGGAGAAGGGGAGAGCAAAATGGAATGACAATAGTTCCGGTCACTACAGTACAGGCATGCTCTGTCTGCATACGCTGAATGTCTACACTCACACACACACACGTACACACACACACGCACCATGGAGCTACATGGCCCATGCCAAAACCAAAACAATCTCCTCCTCTCGCGGTGCCCCCCCCCCCCCTCCTGTGGCGCTGTAGCGATGACTGATGCTTAGATTAATTAGGCCAGGGTCAAGAAACAGGTGTTTTATATCTTTGACTTTAAGTCATTGATTGCCAAGATATGCACTGGCATTATTTACTGGGGTGTAGCCTCTTCAAACGAGAAATTTGCGTCATGGCATCATCATCTGTACCAGAGTAAATGATAGAGTACAACAATATAAATGAAAACATGTGAATATGCAACTCCAGAGTTCTGAAATGTATTTTTTTTTTCTCTTTCTCGTCTAAGTGTATGACAGAGGATCATCACAAGAAAGTGTACATTGTTGGATGATATTTACTCGTGTAATCTAAATTTGAAACACAGTCTGGGAAATTTAATGGACATATTCTCATGTCTTGTATACAAACTACCACCACCAAAAAAAAATGTATAAATAAAGATGCATTTACATTTTGACGTATGATGCCATGATTTCAAGGCATAGAAAGGTGTGACTAGAACATAATTGTAGAAATAAAGAATGTGCTAACGATGTACAGTCATCAATGTGTCTTTGAGACAGTATACTTCAAAAAATCTGTAAAAATAATTGGATATTGTTAAAGAACTATACGTTTCTTATTACTTAGATCAACATGTTAAATTTAACAGGTATTAATGTCACAGGGAAGACAGTAAATGAACTCACATATCTTTCTTCAAAGAGATGCAGGAGAGCACTGTCAGTTGTTGGCTCCTTACTCTTTCCTCCCTGTCTTGATGCAGGATGTTGGCAGAAGTTTTGTCAACAGCACCGAGGCTCCTTGGTCTCCTAAAATTCACATAAAATTCAAATGCTTTCAAAGCCTGCCAAACATTCTACTGTAATGGGCAACAGTCAATCTCGGAAGCACAATAATTTGAGAGAGCGAGATAGAAAGAAAGGCATTCATAAGATCATTAACATGGCCAATGGAGGAAATCAGTTATCTGCACATGAACAGAATTAGTACAGAAGAGAGGACAGAGAGGCAGCACGGTCAGTGTACAGTGTTCCCTGCAATTAAATCATGTGGGGTACCGTATTCTCTGTTTTTGCGCACATTTTTGTTAAGTGAATTATTCCATGTACATGTACCCAGATAAAATAGAAGTTGAACAACTCGGGTCACATTCTGCAAAAGAAGAACAAGTAGAATCTTGTATATGGGTAAGGGTGGGAAATTGATTTTCAGAATCCTCTTTCTCTTATTAAGCGAAAGTGGTGCAATATCTTGTTTTTATTGTGATGTTAGTGACTAAATCATATCATTTTAATTTGCTATGAGGCTACATTCACCTAGATCCATGGCATAATCAGCGAGATGAGGCCTTCAGACTGGGCTACCTGCTGGGAAGGATTCTTCAGCAATATCAGATCCCCAGCTTGAAAAGAATTTTGAGCCGTTTCAGGACTGATCAATTCAAACTCCATACTGAGCTGTGTGGCGGCACGTCAGTAGACCTGTATGAAATCAAAGCCGAGGTGAAACATGAGAATATATTAAATCAATCTTTATTGTACATCACTACCCTAAATGAAGTGGGTTGTCAAATGGTTTCAATCAGCAATAAGGGTTGAGTCAGTGAGACAATTTTGGGAAAAGTGGGCGTTTTGTCTAGGAGTTTGCATTATTCCTCCTTCATTTTCAATTCCAATTATACTTTATTTTCATCAAACAAAAAGTAACACATCATACAGAGTATTTTGTCAATTCATACTGTTGAACAAATTGAAAATGTAAGTAAAGTCATAAAACATGATACGAAATAAATACACAAATAATTCAATTCATACTACTGAAAAAATAAAAGGTAAGGTAGTTCCCTTGCAAACTACTGAGACAAAACACTCAACTGTAGGCCTACCCCTGTATTCTTGAGAGCTTCGACTATCCCAAATGGGGTCTATTTTATCCCTCTGAAAAAGCCCACAGTCTGTTTGGTACAGTACTGGCGGTAGAGTACAGGTTACTTTGGTCTATCAATCGCGTGACACTTTGACAGGCCCAGCACATAGCCGGCCGTAGGGATAAAGTACTACGCAGACTTTATTGCGATTTAGAGTTAGACTAGAACTAGAAATATTGGTCTAGTGTAGTCCAGCTGCTCGTCTGAGCTGGCACAGAAATTTCTTACAGCAATATAAATACCTTTTATGGCTTAGGGTTTGTTTGTTGCTCCCATTTCTTGATTGAACCGAGTCATCCTCTCGTATGCCAGTCAGACGTGCATGATGGCGATATGTTGTACGTTATACAACGGACGGCACTAGCACTGCACTGTTTTTACGTACAGTATATGTACATAATGACGTGTACGTACGATAGGTAGGTCGCAAGAAGTTGCTGCGGCGACATCAACACCAAAATCAAAGTGAGAAACCCGTCAACCTGTGCGATATGCGCATGCTCCATTATTCACTCTCCAGACCGAGTGCAATTGTCTCGCCGGGAAATGTGCAAACATTTTGCCGGGAAATGTGCAAAAGTACAATTTTGCCGGGAAATGTGCAAATCATTAACTGTAGCAGTACTGTGTATAAATATAGTAGATAAACTCTATGTCTAAACTCCGCATGAACTTCCACCATTGATATTTTCTTAATAAGATCCGAGACAGATTTTCAACAACATTGGCAGGTAGCACCATTAAGGCAATGGGATTTCAATTTGTTTAGATTAGTCATACCCGGGTCTAGGAACACCACCCCCTGGAAAACCACCCTCCGGATAACTACCACCCGGATAATTACCCCCCCCCCCCCGGACAATTCCCCCCTAGGGCAACTACCCCCCGGACAACTACCCTCCAAGGGCAATTACCCTCCAGGGTAATTACCCCCTAGGACAACTACCCCCCGGACAACTACCCTCCTAGGGCAATCACCCCCCAGGGCAATTCCCCCTTAGGAAAACTACCCCATGGATAACTACCCCTTGGATAACTACCCCTGGATAACTACCCCTCCGGATAACTACACCCTGGATATCTACCACCCGGAAAACTACCCCCTGGGCAACTACCCCCGGAGAACTACCCCCTGGATAACTACCCCCCGGAGAAATACCCCCTGGGTAACTACCCCCCGGAGAACTACCCCCTGGGTAACTACCCCCAGGATAACTACCCCCGGATAACTACCCCCGGATAATTACCCCCGGATAATTACCCCCCGGATGATTACCCCCCGGATGATTACCCTCCGGATGATTACCCTCCGGATAACTACCCCCCCCCCCCGATAATTACTAACAGGATAATTATCCCCTGGTTAATTCCCCCTTCCTCCGGAAACTAGACCCCAGATAACTTCCACCCGATAACTACCCCCTCCGATACCTTCCCATGGATGATTACCCCGGATAAGTAGGCCTACAACTCCCCCTCCCCTATAACTATCAAGAGGAAAATCACCCCCAGGACAGTGCACCACGTCAATTACCCCCTGGGTAACTACCTCCAGGGTCATTGCCCCCTTACTTTTAATAAAAAGAATATCATTACTACAGGAAACGAAGTTCTTTATATTATTTGCCGGGAATCACGGAGATGCCATACTGATACATCATCTTATGAAAACAACATCTTAAGGATTTACGATTTGTATCGTTTGCATTTAGGACAATTTGTGACCCGCGACAACGGTTTCAGGCAAAAGTCGCAAGAGCAAATTCCCTCCTAGGCGGGGTACAAAGATTTTGAGCATTATTTTTGTCTTTTTAGGTTTTTTGCAGAAATCGAGTCTTTGATATGTTTTCTACATCTACATTAAATTTCAAAGCATAAGACTTAGTTTTTCCCATCGAAAATGGAATTTTAAGCACCCTATGTTGGATCGCACTCGTCAGTTTGGAGCTTCTTTCGAACGCCGCGCCAATATCCCCAGCGTTGCTACGGCGCAGGGTCTTGCATGCGATTGGCTGGTGCGTCGCATACATTTACATAATTCGGCTTTCGGAGACACCAGCTGCAGCGTTTGGGGAATGCTTTGTCCACGCGTGCACGATTACATGCTCCATTGTTCTTGCTATTGTGGTTTATATACGCTTGCTCTGTAGTGCGTGCTCTTCGTTTGGCTTTCTATCCAAACTATTCTACCGCAATATTCGACAACGGAAGTGAAACAAATATCATGTAGCATGACATAATCGTTTGAAGAGAAATATAAATATTCTCAAATTTGTGTACTTGTACAAGTAGTAAAAATTATGACAGCAGACTGACTCAATGGAAGGTAGATGAGAGGAAAGGAGCAGTGACATGTGACCAATTATCAAATACTACACGTCAAAAGATGGCACCAAACTAACGAGTCGTGTTTGTTTGTTTATTTGTTTGTTTTAATTTAATTAGCACTACCGAACAAAGCAACATAATATGCTTGTCTTGTAAAAGTAAAACAAACAGGAAGCGTGACCCTTGCCAGCACTAGCAATTTTTTGCCTTCAAAACGGTCGCCAATGATAAAGACAAATCAACCACAATGAAAACGCGATTTGTAAATGTGTGGATTCGCCACCGCTCCTGTTACATGCACACGGTCATGGCGCGTGGATGCCATTGCGTAATGCAAGCACCATACACAATGTACACCATGCGTGCAATTATCGTATTCGCCATCTTGAAAGACGTACTGGTAAACAAACCCGAGCGAAACGCATTGTTTTTCGGCTCCATACGCTGAGCTCCGAGGAAGGTGCCCGGGAAATTTGACTCTCTCAGTGAGCCAATCAGAAGGCGATGTGGTTGCTAGAGGCGGAGCTTAACATCGATTGGCACCATCGTACGGATGGGTGATTCTCCCCTCGCATCACCGCTCGGACATTGAGAAAGAGGTGAATCTTTAACGCCTGTTTTCTCGCAATTTTGTCAGGCTAACAACTTAAAAAGTGCATTTTATTTCTCGTTCTATGCCCACTTATGGTGCTGAAGAATACACATGTTTTATATCAATGCAAAGCTTAGGAAATGGGCAATGTGATTCAGTGAAAAAATAAATTTTCAAAATTCCCGACTTTTGCCTGAAACCGTTGTCGCCGGTCACATTTATGTACAAGCTTAATTTCTCTCCCTGTATTTTGACTCTATGTTCATAAAAAACGAAGCTGTCCATTCATATCTTACCCGGTAATCCAGTAAATGTCAATGCCTTTAACCAAAACTATTTTCGCTATATCTGTATTTTCTTTTACTGTTCCGAAATTTCGGATTTCTCTTGATAGTATAGTATAAAAGAAGTTTTAAGTTGGAATGCCTTAACCATTGAACTAAAGACATTTTGAAGAAATGTTACACTTCAGAATGAGTTATACTTTTTGCAATATTTTTTTTTTAACCACAATCGTCTATCGTTTACCACAACTCCATGTAACACTTCTTTATTTTGAGGAGCTTATATCTCATGCCTCACGTGCCCTGGTTTTCACCCATCATCTTCCTCTTCCCTCTCGCTTTTCTCTGTCCATGTACCGTGAAGGTAGTCTATTCCTGTCATTCATTACTCACCTTTCCTCTTTCTCTCATTACAAGGGATTTATCTCGTGTTTGTTCATGTGCAGTGCACTCCCGTTAAAACGAAATGCTCAGGATGTTCAGTGTTGTTTTTGTTTTTGTTTTTTCGTTTTAACGAAATTTCGTTATAACGGAACAAATATAATATGCAATGTATAACGAAAAGAAGGAAACCACGCATAAAAAAATTATGTTTGTTGAATCCTCATCATACGCTGGAAAGCTATGTGAAATGGGGGAATACGTTTTTAATTTCGTTTAAATATTACATTTTAAAAAGAGCATAAAGTTGTTTGTGTTGTCACACATGTGTAGAAAATGACGGTGTCGGATTTAGTTACAGTTCGCTATTCCAAAGGTTCTTTTCTTACAAAAGTACGTTACTCCGAAGGCTCCTTATTCCGAAGTTTCGCCATTCCCGGGATTCCGATTGTTTGTTTATCTGAAGGTTCGCATTTCCGAAGAATCATTATTCCGAAAGTTCATAATCTAGTTCAAAATGATATATTGTTCATTTTTCGAAGGTTCGTTGATCTGAAAATGAAATGAGGTTCGTCATTCTGAAGGTTTATAAATCAAAAAATGAGAAAGGTTCACTATTCAGAAAGTCCGTTTGTTGCGACACGGATTGTCGCCCCTACACGGATTGTCGCCTCCTGCTCGGGGCGACAATCCGTGACGGGCGCTGGCGGCACGGATTGTCGCCCCCGTCACAGATTGTCGCCAGGCGACAATCCGTGACGCTTGTGCAGTTCCCAGTTTTTGACCTCGAAGGCGACAATCCGTGTTGGCAAAAAATTTGTTGCGACACGGATTGTCGCCCCGGGCTCGGGGTGGTTCCTCCGGTGTTAAGCTTTGGTGGGATGGGTATGACTGGTAAGTTATGCGTATGTGTGTGTGTGTGTGTGTGTGTGTGTGTATTGTGAGCTGCATGATATGTGATGTGTATGATTTGTTGTGTGTGTGTGTGTTTGTGTGTGTGTTTGGAGTATAATAATACAATATATGTAGAAATTGTGCATGTGTGGTGGTTACATAGTGGTAGTGGTTTGTTTGTCTGTGTGTATACGTGTGCCTGTATGCTTACGTGTGTATGTGGAATATAGTGGCGCTACTGTGGCAATACAAACGCCTTCAGAGTGTATGAGCACGTGTTTAAAAAATTCACACCAGCGTTGATCTAAAAATAGTATGGGTGTGTCAACCAAATATCAGCGGTGAGGCGGGCTAGGCGAGAGAGAGACCGAGAGAAAATACATACGAGGGAGGTACCCTCCCCAAATGTTATTTGTCTTTGTTCATTTTTCCCTGCAGTCATTTTCTTCCATCAGTCTTATAAACTAGAACGTCCATACCACTATTCTTTGTCCCAGAATAGGTTTGGCATGCTTTATGCATGAACGAATAATTTCCACACGCCGTAAAAAATTTGTTCATCGTTACTTGATTTTAGCACAAACGAACTGCCATTGCACACCGCTAATACATACGTAATACAAACAAACACCAACAAACACTCAAACGAACCTCATAATGCAAACAAACCAACTCAACACTTTTTTCCTTGATATTATTTGATTTCATTCAAATCATTCATAAATCGACCCATTCTGGGTGCAACATGAACAAAAAAAGTTACAAATGGCAATTCGAAACAAAAGCAAATCCATTTGTCAATTTATACCACAAATAATCTCACTTCAACATAGATAACTCGATTATAGACCAACCCTACTAATAATTTCTTCACGAGAAAGTTTTGACATGTATAGGGCCCTACCAAACCTATATTCCTTGAATATATTGGTTTGGATCATGTAACACCTTCTTACTTACAAGGGCATATACATAAAAAACACACAAATATATTACACAAATCTAGAATGAAATCAGTCATAAAAAACCCCACCACCCCCTCCCCTCCCAAACCGAAACAAATCTAGGGCCTACATCTATCCTAAATATTAGATCCTACCAACATCCGTCATACCATTTATAACTAGGCCTATCCTTCTTCAAATCCAATCCCCAACCCACCAACCCCTGATTAAACAAAACCTAAATCATCCCACACCCACATTCACCGACCCAAATACATACATACACACACACACACACACACACACACACACACACACACACACGAAGGCTCGTTATTCCGAAGTTTCCTTTTTTCCGAGGCTTCATTTATCTGAAACACACAATTCCCTATACCTAGTGGTTCGTTAATCCAAAAATGAAATTCGGAATAACGAACCTTCGGAATAATGACCCTTCGGACGAATGAGCCTTCGGACGAATGAGCCTTCAGAATAACAAACTTTTGCAATAACGAAATGTAACCCCCTTCCCACATACCGACGCACACCCGAACCGATACCACATCCTTCCTGATGAAACGATTTCCCAATGTTGAAATAAGACATAATGGACCGTATGCAGAAAAGCAGCATCCGCCCGCACGCAAGCTCCACTCCGAATTCATATACAAATCTGCCAAACAAACTCATCAAATTCAAAGCTGCTGATAAAATCAATATCAATGTTTATGCCAGCAACAGCTTACTAGGTATCCCTCCCCACGCGCAGCTAAAAAACACATACGCAAAAAACTGACATAATAAACACATTCTTCCATCACGCACACACACACACACACACATACACACACACGCGCACAAACGGACACTCAATTATCATGTGCACGCGCACATACACACTTCCTTGAAACTTCACCATGACTTTTTACATGGCATGTTTGCATGGATGTAGCCATGTAAGTTATGTGTTAGTATTTCAATGATTATGTCCAGAACGATATTACCCAGCAAAATGTGCTTCGAGGGCGGGCGACAATCCGTGCCGCCAGCCCCCTACACGGATTGTCGCCAGGCGACAATCCGTGTAGGGGGCGACAATCCGTGCCGCCAACGCCCGTCACGGATTGTCGCCCCGAGCAGGAGGCGACAATCCGTGTAGGGGCGACAATCCGTGTCGCAACATCCGTTGTTCCGAAGGCTTTTTCATCCGAAAATGAAATAAGGTTCGTTATTCCGAAGAAATTTTGTTGATGAAAAAAAAAATGAGAAAGGTTAGTTATTTCGAAGATTTATTTATCTTAAGACGATTATAAGGATTGCAATTCTTAAGTTTTGTTAGTGTACTCTCCTTTTTCCACAATGGATTAACGATACTTTTTGTAATGTTCCGATTAATGAACGTTTTGAATTCATATCATTTTCGGACTAACGAACCGTATAAGAATAAGGACCATATTTTATTATCGGATTAACGAACCTTTGGAATAACGCCAAAATGTGCTTAATAACAAACCTTATTTCATTTTCGAACTAACGGACATTCAGTTGTATCAGAATCTGTGTGTTTTGTATTAAAGGACTTCGGAACAATCAAACAAACCTTATCTGAATTCAGATTATTGTATTACAATAACGCAAGTCCCCCTTGGAAACTGTGCGTGATACACGGAGTGAACATTCAATGATGCGTTCGCTCATGCAGAGACGCTTTAAAATGCTTGTTCCGCTACGCATTTTCGAATGCGATCCGCATTTCGTTATAACGGAGCACATTTCTTTTATTTTTCTTTGTCAGTGGCGCTCAGAAAAGACTTCGTGATAACGAAAATTTTGTTATAACCGTCTTCGTTATAAGCGAATTTTGTACCATAGACTTTAATGGCGATAATTTTGGGACCAGAATTTTTGCTTCGTTATAACGAAATTTCGTTATAACCGTGTTCGTTGTAACGGGAGTGCACTGTATCTTTATTTGTGTACGTCGATCTCTGTCTTAATTTGCTTTCTTTGCATTGTTTCATCAATTTTGTAACTATTTCACTGTTATACCGTTAACGCTCATTTCAGAATTGCCCTACTGCATCATTGGGCATTAACAACTAGTACTTATCAAGGATGTGGGAAGAGATTGTCACCTCCTTGGTATGATCACCGCAGAGCATTACCTCCCTTGACAATTACTCCTTATTAAAATTAGGCTCCAACCAATCACCCCTCTTACAGTAACTCTCCCCCAGAAAATTACGTCTGTCATTTTTATTTTCGAACAACGTTTGCTATTTGAATTGGAAAAAACAACACATTTTTTCATATCGTCTGGTTTTAGTCGAGACCTAACTTCAGGTTTTAAACATCTTTTGGGTGAGATAATTAGAAACCCCTTACGAAATATCAAAGAGCATGTTATTCCAAGAAGGTTTCAAATTTTTGTGAAAAAAAAATACTTTTGAAATGGCCGGGATAAAACAGAGCAGCCCTATATTGTAAAAAGGATTCTGTCAACTACAACTCTCTATAGATCTATTCAAAAAGAGGGTGCAGGACAAAAGACTTCGTTAACAACTAGGGGTGTTTTGTAAAAAAAAGAAGAAAAGAAATACCGTTAAACTCGTAATATTTTACTCTTTCTAATCAGACTAACTTATATTTGAACTTGATTTCAGTGTCGAGAACATTTAATTTGAAAACTAGCACAATTCTATTTGTATGTAAAACAAGCTGTAATTTTACTCTTATGACAGATTAGGGCACCGTTTGATAAAAGTTGCCAGTTATGACATCTTGTTAGTCTCTAATAATTTCAATAAAACCATGGGTTCTGCTTGATTGATAAGCTCGAGTCACTGACTTGTTACCATGGACCTGCTTTTATCGACCTACAATGATTGGTAATTGTGTGGAACTGACAGCTTATCAGGACTGATAACTTTTATAAAACCGTGCCCGGATCCTATCAGAAATTATGGCTTTAATCGAAGGGTTCCTCGCTAATGTTAAGGGAATATGAATTGCAGTGCAATCAACTCTCTTTTTCTTATGTTTATCGTCTAATGTGTTATAACGGTAGAAAATGACAAGCCAACAGAGTAAATGATGACAGTGTAAGAGAAAGGTGCATCTTCTGATATGGTGTTATGAACTTATGGAAAAATTACAACGGGTGGTAACTTTCGGGGGTAGGGGGGGGGGGGGTTGGGGTTCGGGGTATGGTTGTGGGGGGGGGAGTGGTAGTTATCCTGGGGGTAGTTATTCGGGGAGTAATTATCCGGATGGTAGTTCTCCGGGGGGTAGTTCTCCGGGGGGTTGTTATCCGGGTGGTAGTTATCCAGGGGGTAGTTATCCGGGGGGTAGTTACCCAGGGGGTAGTTATCCGGGGGTAGTTATCCAGGGGGTAGCTATCCGGGTGGTAGTAATCTGGGGGGAAGTTATCTGGGGGGTAGTCATCCAGGGGGTAGTTACCAAGGGGGTAATTATCTGGGGGATAGATGTCCTAGGGCTAATTGCCATTGTGGGTAGTTGCCCTAGGAGGGTAGATGACCGGGTGGTAGTTGTCCTAGGGGGTAATGGCCCTGGAGGGTGATTGCCCTAGGAGGGTAGTTGTCCGGGGGTAGTTGCCCTAAGGGGGAATAGACCTGGTGGGTAATTATCCGGGTGGTAGTTATCCGGAGGGTAGTTGCCCAGGGGGTAAGTGCCCGGATACGGTCATACCCCCCCCTTTTTTTGGGGGGGGGGGACCTCAACGTCCCAGAACTACGGTTTTATCAAACTTCTTCTTATATTCTATAACCAAATAAGATTGGTTGATGCTATAAAGACTTTGATGACAGTAGTTCAAGTTTGTGGCAAATCCAGGGATGCAGGGCACGGGGCCATGTGGGGAGGGATGGGGGGGGGGGGGGCGACTTCAACCCCCCTCCCTAGCCCCCTGTCGGGAGGGGGGGGGGGGCGGGTTGAAGCTTGAGATTCCCAATCTCTGGAATTATTAATCTTCTGTCGAACCGAAAAAGATAGAACTACGTTAATGCTATGCAGACACTATAGTTACTGAAATTTCAGGTGTGATGATGACGGATCTAGGGGTGCCCTGATAGGGGGGCGTGAGGGGGAGGAGGGGAATTTTCCACATTTTCTGTATGTTCTTGAAAAATCTTAACGGATTTTCACCTAACTTGATTTTGATTTATTAAAATGATCCCCTCCCCCGCCGAAGAGGAAGGGGTGGGGTGGGGGGGGGGGGGGGGGGGGGGGGGGGGTTGAAGCCTAAGAGTCCCTGAACTCTATATTTTTTTATCTCCTGCAGAACCGAAAAAATAGAACTAAGTTGTGCTATGAAGACATTAAGACTGAAATCTCATGTTTGATTATATTATTGCATGTGCAGGGGTGCCCTGATCGTGGGTGGGTTGGGTGAGGTGGAGCAGGGAGATTATCCAAATTTTCTCCATTTTCTTAAAAACATCTATGACGAATTTTCACAATTGGCAGATAGCATCGTTATGGTGATAAAATCTTAATTTGTTGAAATTAGCCCCCCCCCCCCCCCCTGCAGAAGATTGAGGCGGGGGTGGGGGGGGGGGGGTTGAAGTCTCCCAGTCGCTAAACTGGGTTTTTCTTTTTTAATCTTCTTAGTTCTGTCGAACCGAAAAATAAAAGACAGAGCTAAGTTAGTGTTGTGAAGACTAACTGAAATTTCATGTCTAATCATGGTGGATCCAGGGGTGCCCTGATAGGGGCGGGGGATGTGGGGGTGCCCGGGAAGAATTTTTACACTTTCAGAATCTTCTTTAAAAATCTATGACAGATTTTCACCATATTAACCTAGCATCCCTAGGTATACTAAGGGGCAACAAACCGGGATGGGGGGGGGGGGGGGGGAGGGACAGGTGTGGTTGGGGTGAGACGAAGGCCCAAATCTAAGGGGATGTTTAGAAAATTTACTTTAACCATAAGTGTGACAGATTTATAAAATAGTACCGTGCTTTTATTAGCAATTACAGTCTATGCATATTGTAGGTTCAGGTTGGCTACGGCAGATGAAGGGATGCCTAAAGGGGTGGGGTTAGGAAGGAGGCTTAATTTTCACATTTTCATCTTTTTTTGTGAAAACTCAAGAAGCATCCCTCGGGAAATAAAATCTCACTTCAGCTTAAAAAAAAATAAAATCTATAAAAAGGTGATGGAGCAAATAAAGTGCTATAGTAAGTTAATTCAAGGGCGTGGGAGGGGGAATTTTCACATATTCAGCTTCTTCTTGAAACCCGTATACAGTAGATATTCGCCAAGCTTGGCACGTAGCGTATTTATTGGGTGATATGACCCCAGTTGTTTATTGAGCCCCGCCCCAACCCCAAAGGTGGGAGGAGGTGGAGCCGCCCCCCCCCCTATCTCAGCCCCTTGAAAGGGACCGAGACGAGGGGGTGGGGTCGTTCGGGTTGAATCCAAAATTTCAGGTATTTCTTGAAAACCCTACGCATGACAAAAGGAATACATTTTTCAAGAAATCTTATGTACAACTAAAAGTACTAGAACTCAATTTTATCACATTTTTTGGAAGGTTAGCCTACTTTGAAATTTCACGTCTGCTTATAACGTGGTGGCTACCCTCGTCTTAGCCCACGCGTTGGGGAAAGGAAACAAATTGGACTTGTTGCCCCTTCGAACAAAGTGGGATTCTATTACCCTAGAGATGCTACCTCCCACGTTTGGTGAAAATCCGTCAAAGATTTCTCAAACAGATGCAGAAAATGTGGAAAATCCCCCTCCTTCCACTCACTCAACAACCCCCCCCCCCCGCCCCGATAAGGACACCCTTCGATCCGCCACAATCAAACATGAGATTTCAGTTATTAATGTCTTCATAGCACTAACTTACCCCTATCTTTTTTTTTTTTGGTCGACAGAAGAAGATAAAATTCCACAATTTTGGGACTCTGAGGCTTCAACCCCCTCCCCTCCCTTCAGTGGTGTATGTGTGTGTGTGCGTGGGGGGGGGGGGGGGGCTCATTTTCTCAAATTAAGATCATATCACCATAAAATGCAATCTGCAAGTTTTGAGAAAATCCGTTGTAGATTTTTTCAAGAAGATGCTGAAAATGTGGAAAATCCCCCTCCTCCCCCCCTTTCTGGGCACCCCTGGATTCGCCATAATCAAACATGAAATTTCTATCATTAATGTCTTCAATTAGCAGCTGATTAGCACTAACTTACCTCTATCTTTTCCGGTTTGACAGAAGAAGAAAAACATCCAGAGTTTAGGGACTCTGAGGCTTCAACCCCCTCCTTTGGCGGGGTGGGCTCATGTTATCAATACTACCCCCCCCAAAAAAAAAAATCCTCTATGGCAAGTTAGATGGAAATCCGTCGTAGATTTGTAAAGAAGATGTAGAAAATGTGGAAAATCCCCCTCCTCATTTTCTCAAATTAAGATCATATCACCATAAAATGCAATCTGCAAGTTTTGAGAAAATCCGTTGTAGATTTTTTCAAGAAGATGCTGAAAATGTGGAAAATCCCCCTCCTCCCCCCTTTCTGGGCACTCCTGGATTCGCCATAATCAAACATGAAATTTCTATCATTAATGTCTTCAATTAGCAGCTGATTAGCACTAACTTACCTCTATCTTTTCCGGTTTGACAGAAGAAGAAAAACATCCAGAGTTTAGGGACTCTGAGGCTTCAACCCCCTCCTTTGGCGGGGTGGGCTCATGTTATCAATACTACCCCCCCCCCCCAAAAAAAAATCCTCTATGGCAAGTTAGATGGAAATCCGTCGTAGATTTGTAAAGAAGATGTAGAAAATGTGGAAAATCCCCCTCTTTCCCCCACCCCCCCCCCCCCCCCCGATCTGGGCACCCCTGGATTCGCCATAATGAAACACAAAATTTCAGTCATTAATGTCTTCATAACTTACCTCTATCTTTTTTGGTTTGACAGAAGAAGATTAAAAAATTCTAGAGATTAGGGATCTTACGCTTCATCTCCCCCGCCCTCCCCCTTTTTTTTGGCGGGGGCGGGGGGTAGGGCTCATTTTAACAAATAAAGATCTCTCTCTCTCTCTGTTCTGCCATGGACGTCACTGCCCGTTGGCGATCACTGATGCAGTATGTTTGCGCCATCTCCCTCTATCGTCGCACGAATGCAGCAATGTAGATCCTCTCTCGCCGACTAATCCAGCCATTGCAGAAGGGAAAGTGAGTCGCTGTCGTCCACGTGATCTCTTCCCATTCACAAATCCAGACAGGACTAGATGTTCAGTTTGCCTCTTCCTCACGACATGGCCAAAAAACTGCATCTGGCGTTTCCTGATGGTCGAGAGCAGCTCACGTTCAGCCGACACCATTTCTAGTACTTCTGTGTTTCATTTTCTTTCCGTCCATGATATTTTCAACATAAAATATTTTCAACAATATTTTCAAATAAAGATCATATCACCATAAAGATGCTATCTGCCAAGTTTGGTGATAATCTGTCGTGAGATTTATCGAGAAGATGCTGAAAATGTGGAAAATCCATAGTTCAGGGACTCTGAGGCTTCACCCCCCCCCCCCCCATTCGGTGGTGGAGGGGGGGGGGGCTCATTTTTTTTTCTTTTTTTTTTTACAAATTACGACCATATCACTATTGAGATGCTATCTACCAAAACTTGTGAAAATCCGTTGTTGGGTTTACAAGAAAATGATGAAAATGTTTTTAAAAAAGACAGGTGGTCGCTATAGACAGGTGGTGGCTAAGACATGTGGTAAAGGTAGTCAATGATTCATCCGCAGGTTTGATTGAGAGTTTCTCTTCCATCTATACATGATATAGGTGAAATGAACGGTTTGCACATTTCCCGGCGGCTTTTGCACATTTCCCGGCGTCACGTTTGCACATTTCCCGTTAATGAAATTTAGAGATTTGCACATTTCCCGGCGAGACGTTTGCACATTTCCCGGCGTTTGCACATTTCCCGGCGAGACGTTTGCACATTTCCCGGTTATTGTGGCGGGTCGAGGGATGTCCGTATGGGGGGGGGGGGGGGGGGGGAGTGAGGGGAAGGAGAGGAATTTTCCACATGTTCTGCATCTGTTTGAGAAATCTGACGGATTTTCACCAAACGTGGGAGGTAGCATCTCTAGGGTAGTAGAATCCCACTTTGTTCGAAGGGGCAACAAGTCCAATTTGCTCCCTTTCCCCAAAGCGGGGGCTAAGACGAGGGTAGCCGCACCACATACGTTATAAGCAGTAGTGAAATTTCATCAAGGTAGGCCAACCTTCCAAAAATGTGATAAAATTGTGTTCTATTACTCTTTAAATATGTATACCTATTCCTTTTGTCATGCTTAGGGTTTTCAAGAAATACCTGAAATTCTGAATTCCACCCGAACGACCCCACCCCCTCGTCTCGGCCCTTTTCGAGGGGCTGAGATGGGGGGGGGGGGGGGTGGGCTCCACCTCCTCCCAATCCCATTCGTTGATTACCACTAATGCTTTCAATTTTTCACAATTCAGATGGAAATACACAGGAGCGTAGGCTTTTCGCGATAATTTTGGCTGCCAACCTAAATATATCAAAACCCGCAAGGGTGCAAGAGTTACATCATCCAGATTCGGATTCAGCCTCCCCGAAATAAAATAAAAAAACACCACTTGTTTTCATTTTGTAACTATTGAGATAGAAAAACATTGGAATTTCTGGTTTTTCGGCCATAACTGAACATCTCAAAACTCTCAAGGATGCAAGAGTTGCATCATCCATATTCGGATTCAGCACCCTCGAAATAGGTTAAAACCATCTAAATCATCGGGCAGACGGCAAAATTTGAATCAGCCTCTGGCACCCAGACTACATGTATTCGTATTGTGAAGCTTGATAGGTCTTTTCGTTGCTGTTGACTAGTCTGCTTACTCTGAAAATTGCGAGATGCGTAATGATCTAAAATGATGAAGTCATTGACATAAATAGCCACGAACTGGTACCTAAAAATTCCCAAGTAGACTAACTTTGCTATCAGTCCTGGACCATTGATCATGAAGATCTTAAGGTCAAAAAGCCTGCGGATAAGAAGGCCTGAAGAAAAACATAACAGGGGTAATAAATGATTTACAAGACAGACGGGTAGGGGAAAGGGTTAACCTACGAAGAAACTGATAAGCTACATCACTCGTGTTTTAAGCCACTGTCGATAAATTAGTTTGTTTGGATTCATCACTCTGTTCTCCGTCGCCAAATACAGGCACGTTTGTGGATACTCCGCATACGAAAAGCTCTCGCACGGCGACTCTGAACTGAGGGTGGCGCGCAGCGTAAATCAAAGGGTTTGCACAGGAGTTCATGAACGCAAGCAGTGTCAGGAACTTTGCAGAGGCATGTCGAAAAAGGAGAAGGGAATAATGCGGAAGTTGATGCCCATGAAGAAGAGTTGGTTTGGTCCCCAGCAGATGACATAGATGATAATCACAAGGAGCATCATCTTGATGACACGATCTCTTGCTACCAGGTGGGCCGCTGATCCTGTTGTTCTTGAGGAATCGACCTTGTTGAAACGCTTCGCCTGACGGTAAAGAGAGGACGCAATCAGCAACTGGGTGATAAACATCGTCAGCGCAGGAAACACCAAGCGATAGATGAAAACGAAGCATCCATCCATGCCGCTCGGGAACCGTAATCATAGACGCACTTTTGCAATGACTCATCGAAGCGAGCGGGAAAAACACATTCGCAGAGCGTCACCGTCAAGATGACTGTCCACGAGGTGACGATGCAGACGGTATTAAGCCTTCCCATTTTTTCGCTTCATCTGAGCGGTCACGACTACTTTGACGGAGCCAGAAAATCTCCCTGATTTTATTGTTTGTGAGTGAAAGTGAATGATATATATATATAATTTCTTGATTTTGAAACACCTTTTGAAGTAATTGAGCCAGGAAAATTGTGCTATCTAGACTAAGAACAGTGGATGCTGGACGATTTCTTCAATAAGTCTCTGCCTTGAGAATGCCTCAAAATGGCGACAAGTGTGTCGTATTCAGCAATGGCTGGCGATAGTCAAGAGCCGAACAGAGGTAAGCCAGTTTTTCTCAAGAGCAAAGATATTCCAGACTTTAATGGGAAAAATGTGTACGCAGATGAACTGTTCAAATGTCTCCTTCACGTTGTACCCTCGAGTGAAATCAAAGGAATTCAGAGAATTGGGGGACTTTGGCGCTTGTACATTACGGATAAAGATGCTCGTATCAAACTCATCACAAATGGCCTGAACATTCGTAGTGTCAATGTGTGTGTGTATGATTCGAATCCTTTTCTTCCTGGTGGCAGAGAGGACACACTGCGTCTTGTCGTAAAAGACATACCGTTGTCAGTTCATGAGAACGTGATAACCGATGAGCTAGAGAGGAGAAAATGCAAAATAACGGGAAAAATGCACTATCAGAAACTCAGAGTGGATGGGAAACTGACAGAGTGTTTGACTGGAGATCGTGTGGTGTATGTAGAACCCATGGCGTCACCCCTCCCACGAACAATCACCTTTGGGCTTTTCAAGGGAAGGATCTTCCATGTTGGACAGCCAGACCCAAACAAAGCGAACAAGATATGTTCGAGATGCCTGAAGTCTGGACACCTGCGATCAGCGTGTATGAATGAGATCGTGTGTCGGATTTGTAAACAAACCGGTCACGTCGAAGCTGACTGCCCAACCCATGACACACCCACCTCTCCAGCCAATCAACAACCAGGAAAGAGACAGCCCTCTCGATGGTCTCGCACAGAAGACCAAAGAGGTCGCCACGAAAACCGCCAAGCAGATAATGCTTTATCACGGGACCGGTATGAGACAGACTTCCCTCCTGCCGAGAAACTGACCCATCGAAGAAGCAACAGCCTTCCCCGGAGAACACGGAGTAGCAGCAGAACAGCATCTTCTACGTCTTCATACCGACACCATGCTGGTCCACGGAGAGATCACGAGGACAGCAGCAACATGCGATCTTCGGATGCAGCGAACCCCCAACAGCTGGAATCCACCGCTGCGTTTCGTCCCGCTGAACAGAAGTCAGAGACAGCTGATCAGACCGCACCCCAAAAACCGTCCAATCAGCAGCAATCAAAAATTACGCAATTCATCGAGCAAGCTAGGCAACACAGCGACGCTATTCGCGAACACAATGGAAAGCCAGCTGACACCAACGCACTGAGCGACCAACACTCAGCTGACAACAGTGCCTGTTCTGAAGAAGACGAGTCCGAATTAGGTGAATATTCAGAGTGCGAGGAAGATAACATCACTCAGCACCAGTCTGATCTCTCGGCAGAGTCTCCAGAAACAGGAAAAGTGCGTGGTAAAGTGAACCAGACATCTAAAAGAAAGCAGAAACCCAAGAAGAAAACCGCGAAAAAAAGATGAAAGCATCCACTCCCTAAATGTCTTCTTCTTTATGTCATTTGCTTAGTCTGAATGTGAGAGGATTAAGGAACAAACTTAAACGAACTCAGATATATAAATGGTGTAAACAGCAAAAAGTAAACATAATTTTTTTGCAAGAAACATACTGGACAAAAGATATGGAGACAATTATCCAAAGTGAATGGAGAGGTAAATGCTTCTTCTCACATGGAACCAATCACTCTTGTGGTGTGGCGATATTTATAGATAATAGATTTGACATAGAAATAAATAAGATAGATTCACAAAATGATGGAAGAACTCTACTTTTAGATGCTAAGATAGGAGGTTATGATGTTATCTTAGTAAATGTTTATGCACCCGCTAAAAAGATGAAAAGAGAAAGTTTCTTTATGAAAATTGATAAATGGTTGAGTTATTATACTTCAGAAAATGAAGTCCATCTTATTGTAGGTGGGGATATGAATTGCGTTCTCGATATAAAGAAAGATGTACGTGGTAGTCAAAGCTCATATTATAAGACACCACAAAGTTTGCGCCAACTTTGTAAAGAAAGAAAACTGATTGACGTGTGGAGAAATACTCATACCGATATCAGACAATTTACTTGGAGAAATTTGTCATTAAATGTAGCATCAAGACTTGACTACTGGTTAGTCAGTAAAAATGCACAGGCAAAAGTTTTGTCAAATGATATAAGACCATGTTATAAAGCTGATCATAATGCTATTTCTCTTAAGTTAAAGATTTCAAATATTTTTAAAGGTCCAGGGTGTTGGAAAATGAACACAGAAATATTAAAGGATGAAATATATCAACAAAAAGTTAAATCGCTCATCAGAAGCATTTCAGGTAATGCATGTTTTTCCTTTACACAGGTATGGGAACTCATAAAGATTAAAGTATGTGAGTTCACGCAAAAGTTCTGCAAAGATAGAGCTTTAAGAAAGAAAGAAGCAAAATTATGCTTAGAACAAAGATTCAGTGAACTTCAGAGAATGATTGATGTAGACAGTGACGTCAAGATACTGAAAGAGTATATATATGTTAAGAAAGAACTTGAACAGGTTAATGAAAGAGAATGTAGAGGCGCAGCTGTTAGAGCAAGAGTTAGGTGGCTGGAAAAAGGGGAAAAGTGTACGAAGTATTTTCTAGGCTTAGAAAAATATAAATCAGAAAGAAAAGAGATGAACCAGTTGTTTTCAGTAGAAAAAGACAGATGTTTAACTGAACAAACAGAGATACTACAAGAAGTAGTGAAATTTTATTCACTGTTATATAAGAAATCTAATGCTGATGAAAATAAGCAAAATCAGTATATAAACTCAGTTCAAATTCCTTCATTGAGTGAAGAGGGAAAGAATAAATGCGAACGTCTGCTTACAATTGCTGAATGCAAACGTGCGGTTTTTTCAATGAATAAAAACAAATCACCCGGTTCTGACGGTATACCTATAGAATTCTATCAAACTTTTTGGGATGAAATTCAATTTGTATTGTTAAATTTTCTTAATGAATGTTTCAAAAAGAAAGAAATGTCCGAAACTCAAAAAAATGGACTCATAACATTGATCTATAAAAAAGGAGATCAGCGATATTTAGAAAATTGGAGACCAATTACACTGTTGAACTGCGACTACAAGATAATTGCCGCAGTTTTAGCCACACGCTTGCAATCAGTGATTAGTGAAATTGTAAATGAAGATCAAACTGGTTATATAAAAAATCGATTATCCGCTTTTAATATACGAATGACAATCGATGTTATTGAATATATGAAAAGAAAGGGAATAGATGGTGCGATAATGATGGCAGATTTTTCAAAAGCTTTTGATGTAATTGATTTTGATTTTGTGTTATTGTGTTTAAACAAGTTCAATTTTGGTAATATTTTTCAGACATGGATAAAAATACTGTATACAGATATTCGCAGCTCAGTGTTAGTAAATGGCTGGATATCTGAGTCTTTCTCAATACAAAGAGGCATTAGACAAGGATGTCCACTTTCAGCTTTACTCTTTGTGCTTGCTGCAGAATTTATGTCGACCCGAATAAGAAATAACAAGTGTATAAATGGTATTTCTGTTTTACAAATGGAGGAAAATTTTGAAGTAAAATTACTACAATATGCAGACGACACTTTATTTTTTGTTTCAGATAAACAATCATTAGAAAAAGTAAGTGAAGAGTTGGAATTATTTGGAAATGTAGCAGGACCAAAACTGAATAAGAGTAAAACATCTGTTATGTGGCTGGGAGCTGCCAAGTCAAAATGGTCACTCGATGATCTTGATTTAGTGTGGACAGACACACCCACAAATTACCTAGGGTTTTATGTTTCACCTGATATGAATAAAGCACGAGCATTGAATTGGGAAAACAAACTTACGAAATTGCAAAGACTTTTGGATAATTGGAGAAAAAGAAAACTTACTCTTTTTGGTAGATTGATTATTGTCAAAACCTTAGCTTTAAGTCAAATAGTTCATATACTTATGGTTGACACAATTCCTGAGAAAATATTGAAACGATTGAATAATCTGTTATACATATTTATTTGGCAAGCAAAAACTGAAAAAGTGAAGCGAACTACTATGATTAAAGAGTTTGAAAAAGGAGGCGTTAATATGATCGATCTTTTTAAGCAAAAACTCAGTTTCCGATTGAGATGGCTTGGTCGCACTATAGGTGCAACGAAAGGAACATGGGGTAAAATGTGTTTTTATTGGTATAACTTTTTCGGTGGATTAGAATTGTTGCTAAATTCTAAGTTGGATTGTTTGAATATGAAGAGAATAAGTAAAGATCAACTCCCATTGTTTTATATTGAAATATTAGAAGCTTGGTTAATGATAAAGAATGATATTTGTTTAAAATTTCAACCCATGGTACACGGGGTACAATATGAAATTTTGTGGCATAATAAAAATGTAACCTTTCATAAAAAGACCTTATTTTATGATGGTTGGTATCAAAGTGGAATTGTATGTTTTAAAGATTTTTTTAAAGAATGGTAAGTTTATATCCATTCCAGAAATTTTGTATCAACTTAAACGACAGAAAAGTAAGCGAACATTAATTTTTGATTATATTTTATTACGCCAGGCTATCCCAAAAGCATGGATAAGTAATTACGAGGAATCATGTATAAAGTTTCATAATAGGTTATTGGAAATTCCTAAAATAAGAATAGGAAGAAGAGAGCAGAAAAGAAGCATTCAAGATGTTTCAACCAAACAGTTTTACAAACTATTGTGTACACAATGTCCCGATAGTAACAGATGTTGTATATACTGGGAAAAGATATTCGACTCATCATTTGATTGGACGAATATATTCAAAAGAAACTTGTGTTATTGTAAAGAAAACAAATTGAAAGAATTTAATTTTAAGATTTTGTATAATTTACTACCAGTAAAAAAGAATTTGTACAGATGGCAAATCAAAAGAGATGGAATATGTGAACATTGCGGTGTAGATGAAGATAATCTACATGCGTTTATTGAGTGTAAATTGAATAACTTTTTCTTTTCGTATCTAACAGTTATAATTAAAATTTTATATAAAGTTGATTTTAAGATAACAGGAATGCATCTGTTAAAAGCTCATAAAGAGACTGAATTAGATTTGTTTTTGACAATTGCCTTTTGGTGTATTTATGAATATATACTGTTAAGAAATAAAACCGGAAAAGAATGTCGTGAAACTAATTTGCAACATTTGTTTGGAAGAGAAATTTGTAAAAGAATAGAGGATGATCTGAATAGTAAGAAAACATATTATAATTTACCAAAGCAAATGAAGTATATTGTGTAAATAGTTTGTGGTTTCCTTTGATCTCAGGAACCCCTTTTGAAGCTCATTGTATTTTTTTCCATTTTTTGTATAATGTGATATAAAATGTTGAATTATGGAGGCAATAAATACCCTGTTGGGGTCCAAAAAAAAAAAAGAAGCCTTCCGTTGGTGACTATGTGTATGATTTTTAGCGGGAAAACAATGACAAGGTACCGGTCGAGGGAAATCCCCACAAGAGTGTAGATAGATGCCGAGATGGATGCCCACTTCAGGACACTATAGGGTACATAAATTTGCAGTAAGTGTGTCCCAGCAGCGAATTGGGAACAAGGCTCGTTTCTGGCCACGGAACGATGAAGAAGGACGTGAGAAAATCGGCCCAGGCTAGGGCTCTTATGAGGGTATCCGTTGACCGGTTAGCATTGCGGCGTTTGAACACCACCAAAATAACTAGACCGTTCCGTACCATTCCAAGAATTGCACAGCCCAATTCCATAACCGTCCACGGTGACCATGCAATCGGGTGCCACGTCCAACCGTATGTGGCTGCTGCTGCGGCTGCTGTCTCGGAACTGAACTGAAGTGATGGCAGTGTGAACCCATTATCAGAGGTTACTGCAATAGCTTCATCATTAAGGTTGACCTCTGAGGACGTCTGGTTTTGGGGTACATCAGTTCCAGAGGTATTATCGAAGGTCAGAGAGGGCATGCCAGTACAGGTTGAACCAACATATTGAAGGAGGGATGACACGCACATTGCCCGGAATATCAATGCCATTTCTGGGAAATGATAATAAATGTTTACCGAGATATATATATTTTTTTGGATAAAAGTTTTAAAAAAAGAAAGAAATAAGAGACGTTTGCGATTGTTTTCATTTTTATTTTAAGGAACTATCTTAAAGATTGATAATAAGGCAAATAATCTGCCATAACATGTGTGATCAATATGTGACACTGCACCTCAAAACAAAGAAAAAGTCGCCAGACATGAATTTTTAGTTAAGGCCATATTCTGAAAGACCAGACTTTAAGCTTTAAAATGATATATAACTCAAATCAAATGGACTCTCCTAACCTATCTAAATATTGGAAAGAAAGCACAAACTCAGGAAAAGTGTGAACTGAGAAAAGAGGCTCTGAAGCATAGTGTCTATTCAAGCGCTTAATCTTTACCAAACCGTGCTGGCTGTGCAATGAATGGGACAAAAAACAGGAAGTAAACCAACAGAGGAACAACAATGAAGGGATTATCAGATTAAACTGACATTAAGCATGCCTCATTAACACATTCTGTCCATAATTAATGCCAACTTTCAAAGCAGTAGCACTTTCTTTTCAAAAGTTATTAGAGTTGAAAGTGAAGAGTATGGACAAGGTTTTTCAGAAATGAAAAAGGGATTCTAAAGACACAACTAATCGCACTATTCTACCAAAAATGTTCGAGATAAACTGCTAAAAAACCACACTTTTCTGTCCGTTTTATGATACCAAATTTTAGCATAATGTAAAAGAAGACCCGCTCTTTCAGAAAATATGAAAAAGTCAAGTTCGGCTAGGTTGACCCATTTCACTTATTTTCAGTCCTCACGCAAAATCGGTGTGTGCGACTTTATGTTCGTTTTGAGGTGCACGGTCACATATACTAGTCACTTTCATTTTTTCTACTTAGAATAATGTAGCAAGGGATCAAAAACCCTGCCCGAGGAACTCCAAGTCTTACTTTCTGTAGGCTTGTTTCAATTTGGTATTGACAAAGTTTGATACTTATTTACATAACATCAACAAATCAGTATTACATTTCTTCACATAAGGCGCGGTCAGAATGGCAAGAGATCGAGAATATTAAGTTCGCGATCTTTAAGATTTCGAAATTTTGCCAGTGTGACCACAAACTTCCTGCGAAACTCCTCGCAAAACTTCTCGCGAAATGTCCCTCTCAAACTTGGGATAGACAAACTTCTCGATCTGTTTGAGGGCGGTGTCTCCGAAGCGCGAGGCCATTGTCATGTACAGATGTGCATTGTGACATCACAACCACTATCCATTGGACGACGCGCTTTTTCTTTCTTGCGCGCGCGTACCAATGACCCAAATTTCTTGATCAAAATTTGGCTGCCAGTGTGACCGCATGACAAAAGATCGCAAAGATTTCACGATGCTAAATTTTTCGATCTTTTGCCAGTCTGACCGCGCCTTAGAATACCTCCAACATCTCCGTAATCACGATGAAAAAAAAAATGCGAAACACATTTTCAAAGCTAATTTTTATAACTCAGGACACTAGTTCTCTAATCAATTGCATTTTTAAAAGTTACCCTGAAACACCTGAAAGCGAATTTAAGTGAATTCTGAGATATTTTCAATGTATACCTTCTGATGTTGGAACGTAAAGAACTAAAGTATAGGAAATATTGTAGCAGTTTTTATAAATTCATTTGTCCTTCTCTCTAGTTATACCCGTCTTTGTTTGTTTGTTTATCTGTTTGTTTTTCACCCACGAAAACTCCATGTAAGCAGTACTTAATGCAACAGCTTTATAATTTAACGCCATCATGAATCAAGAAATTGTTAATGAGTACTCCGGATTTAATGTGATGATCTCATCTCAGGTGCTTGCTGATTTGGACTTCAAAAAAGTTTTTTTTTTTTTTTTTTTTTTCTGGGGTGATTCTAAACGCAGTCGTTAACTTTTTTTTTTGAAGATGCACCATTTTTGCAATGCAGCTGTACAATCATTACACACATGTTATCATCCTATAATGTCAAGGAAAATAATTATTTATTTGTATATCACTTGGTTTGCACAAAATGTATAGAGTTCTCATCACGTTCGCACCTTCATAAGAAATGAAGATTTATCTCTCCGGAAATCGTGAATGCTTTGTTCTTACAAATCATAGGTATAAAATCTCAATTTCTCTGACCAAAGTCGCTTTCATGTCTTGATGGTCACCCAATTAACTGTATCTTTTTCAAAGTAAGAGAAATAGTGCATTACTTACCAGTAAAACACGAATCGGAGACAATTTGAAACAGGAGGTACACCAGGTGTGCTTTTATATACACGTAGTGTCATCTTGTGGTAACCTCAGAAAGATCACGTGACATTAGACATCTCAAATACCGCACGTTGAAAGTTCAGTTTCTGATGTACAACTTTGTGAATGTATGCCATAGGAACTTCTATTTATTTATTTATTCATTTAACTATCTATCTGTCTATTTCTAAAATATATACATATACAATACTTATATTTTATTCATTAAACATGGAGTCGTACTAAATGGATAAGCAATAAATACTTCAAACTTTGCACCTCTCACCTCCTCCCTGTACTCTTTATTGAAAGTATCGAAAATCAATACTAAGCATCAGACACCATCGCCGTCTCTGGAGACAGAGAGTCACTTTGATGAAACATCATGGCGAAGGTCAGTGCCTGCGCCTCTCTCAGTAAAATGAATGAAAGCTCAAAGATGAAATTAAACAGAAAAATCGATACGACATAAGGGATTCAACCAAATCCTCCTGGATTCTTGCAACAAAATCGATCGCTGGCTCGATTTAAGCCATGGTTCCGGAATCTGCCTTGTTTTTTTTCATTTGCTCGCTATAAAAAAAAAGAAGAAAAAAACTGCAACAAGAAAAATATCAAGAACAGAACATGAAACAGATACACAGACCCAAAAGGTCGCATAACTCCGATAGCATTGCGTAAAACCTTTTCAATCCAGTTGTCGTTCTATATCACTCTCTCTCCTTTGTGTCTTTTCTCTTACTGCTTTTCTCTCCCTTATCTCTCTCCCTCCTTTTTTTCTCTCTATCTCTTATTAGCTCTTTTTCTCACATTGTACGTCTCTCCCAGACATCTGACCTAGAACTTTGCTTCTATTTCTTGATAACATCAGCTCTTTCCAAACTGTCTTCAAATATTCTCTGTATAGCCATGCACATGAAAGACTTGTTGTGCTTTGGAGTCAATGTAACACTAAAAAGCAAATACGATTGTAAAACATGTGGTCATCAAACGCTCAAAAACCCAGGACCCGTCTGTTACAACTACAACAGAATTGGTTCACGTTTGTGGGAGGGAATTAGCACCCTGAGTCCAGCAGTGTTTTCGACATATCATCGGAATTCAAGCAGGCATCAAATACTGTCAGCTGACTATATACATCTGCAAAATGATTTTTTTTTTTTTTTTAGTAGTAGCTGTTATTATCTAGTGGGTGATCATTTGGCAGATAGTTGCCTATTAGTCTTTGATATTGGTCGGCAATTGGTTGGGGGGATGTTTGCCCACCAAAAAATCTTCATACGAAAGGTCAGAAATCGCTAAAGACCAGTCTTTAAGAAATTGGCAATCAGTCAAGTTGCGACATATTGCCGACCTCTTCGCAACTGATGAATGACCAGAGAAAATCTCACGCGGACCAATTAGATCATCAAAAACTGATGGATGACCGCTGCTGACTTTTTCCAATTGAAAAAAAATTCTGTTACAAGTCCCATTCTTCTGTATATCTTACGTCTGTGAAATCATTACACGTTCGTCCAGAAGTTTACACATCGCAGAGTCTTCTCAATTGAAGCCACCACGTCTTTTGGGCTACACTGTTCCGCAAGGTTAGGGCATTAGAGAAGGTTTCGCATGGTTTGAGGTGAGCCACAGTCACAATTTATGTTGTCATCCGTTGAATATCCCCACCTGTTCATGCTGACTTTACATCGGCCGATCTCTGTCAACCATATCTTCCAGTCCTGTCTGTGCCCTGGTGTTAGCTGCCCCCTCCGTAGGAGAGTTAACTTGCTATAATGATGTTGCTGCTGCTTCTCTTCCCCCATAGTTAACATCTCATCACCTGTAATTGGGATACAGACAAGGGTTGGACAGAGTATAGAAGGCTTTTCATTGATTGAGTCCTTTCTGGGCTAGTGTGGTTGTGAGTCATAGCATGGATGGCAGCTGTCCTGACCTCGTCTGAAGCGCTCCATGCTGCTGATTACTGACCGGCGTATGCCAGATGGGACAATGTCGCACAAGACATGCAGACTGTTTACATTTTTTGCCTTAAGACAACAGAAATCACTCTACAGCTGTCGTTGATAGAGACTTAAATTAACCTTCTTGGAGTGAGAAAATCTTTCCCAGACTGGCCATGCACACTCTGCAGCAGAATAATATGATGGATCGAAAGCTGTTGCCCGTAGCGTAGATACACTAAAGCACCCCAAGAAAAAAGTGTCAGTTTCTGCAGGAAGTTGTGTCGCAACCTCACTTTCCCTTTTACCTTCTCAATGTGCTGCTTGAATGAAAGTGCCTGATCAAGAGTGACGCCAAGATGCACCAGATGTTCGCAGTGCTCAAGGGGTGCACCATTCCGTGCGTGGTGACAGTTTCTTCCTAACATCACGGTTGCGTAGATGGAATAAAGTAACCTGGATCTTGCTAGGGTTCGCCTTCAGCCGGTTGTCTCTGTAGTGTGCTGCCAGGTTGTCCAAAGCTAAAATGAAGGTGGCCTCTATTCTATTGATGTTGCTATTTCGACCTGCAATGCCGGGATCGTCAGCGTAGATGAAGCTCCTTGTGCCCGGAGAGACAGATTAACATAAATGTTGAAAAGAACGGGAGAAAGAACGCTGCCCCCGTGGAGTCCTGTCCTCTGTAGCCTCGGTACAACACCCCTGATGCGCTTTCCATTAAGCTCCACGAAGAAACGCCTACTTTCTAGTAGTAGGCCTATTGGACGACTTTAGTTAGGTAAATGCTGATGCCTGCTGATGAATTAGGTGTCGTTCCGTTGGCTGGGTCAAGCCTGTTCAAGATGAGGCGTTCAAAACCAGCCTGTAGAAATAGCATAATAGGAAAATTGGTCCGTAGCTTTTGGCCACTTTTGGATCTTTGCCTGCTTTGAGAATATAGTAATCAAAAGTACTCGAGCTTTAATCCAGATCTTTGGTAGTTATAACTGCAACACAACTGTCAAACAGGGTGAGAAGCCATAGTGTCTGAGCAACCTGTCCATAATGCTTAATTTTCTCAGTACAGATGTCATTGAGTCCACCTGCCTTGCCACGCTTAAGAGTGCCGACTGCTTTCTGAAGCTTTTTTAAGGTGAAAGTGCAAGGGTATTCTTCTTTGGACTAGTTCCATATAGTGGATGTTTTTGTTTTTGCTTTTTGCATTTTTCTTTTGCTGCAGCCTAATTAGAGTTTTCCCATTCAGCAGACGCTGTTTTCATTGAAGCGTATGGCACAATGTGCCTGGTTGACACCGTTCTCTGACTATTTGCTAGTCACCTGGGACGACCCACGAAATGTCGGCATCATTCGGGTTTTTTTTTTTTCGTGTGTGGGTGGGTTGGGGGACCACTTCACCGGGTGGGCATCCTGCTCTTTGCGATGAATGAATGAAGTGGGATCTTTTACGTCTGTGTGTCGTGGCTAACACACATATAGGACCTCCATTTAACGTCCTATCCGATGGACAGAGTGTTTTGCCTCTTACTAGAGGGGACGGAATGCTTACACACGTTGCTCAGTGAGACTCGGGAATCGAACCCGGTACCCTTGGATGTGAAGGTACACGCGATACCGACTGAGCCATATCCCCGCTCTTGCCTCTAAAGTAGCTGGATTACAGGGGCATGCCACAACGCTGGTGGCCGACCTTGGTGGCAGTGACGTTGGAGTGCACAATTGCCTTCCTGGGATCATTGTTGATACCTTTTTTATGATTGACCAGGCTTTCTTGCAATTGTGTGACAAGTCCACACTTTTGATGAGCTCTTGCAAAGATTCCTTCGCTCTTCTGCTATGCCGCCATAAGTATATCTCTTGCGTTCAAGGTATCTTCTGAAGACGGATCCTCATTATAATGCTTCAGATACTCATCATACATAGATCGCTAAGCTATCTGCAGATATACCAGGGATGTGATAGATGTTATGTTTTTTTTATATTCCTTGCTTCAGCTTGATGAATTTGTCATAGTTGGCTGGAGTAGGCCTAAGATCAGCCAAGGCTGTGTCAAGGTCGTTGGTCAAGTTCTCCTAGTTGGTATTTTGGGAGTTGAAACGTCGCCTGAGGGGAACTTTCTGGAGCACCACGGCGGCAATCATCAATGACAAAGTCAATTGACCTGTGTTGGGAATGAGGTAAAGGTTCTCGTACATTTTTATTGCTGAGGACTGTTTTGCGCTCACAAGTTAAGGCCAGGTCTAGATTGTATCCCCTTCTGTTAAACGAAGGAGGAAGTTTGGCACCATGGATTGGGCTGAGTTGGATTTCAGTCCACTCCTCGACCAAATTACCATATTAATTTGTTTAGCTGTAGCCCCAGGTAGTGATATGACTGTTGAAATCTCCGAGGATGACATTAATTTGGTCGTGATCGGAGGTGTCAGGTTCCTTTGAAAATTAGTCCCAAGTGGTTTGTACACTGATGTCACCGACAGTCTTCCTAGGCTGTCCGGCAGGATCTCTACATTGTCGCTCTCAGTCAGTGATGTCAGGTCGATAATTGTCACGTTTAGAAAGGGCCTAAGGATTACACTGCAATATCTCTCATGAGGCCTTTTGACAAGATTCATTCTAGGAATTCTGGGACAGACCTGATGTTGACCTCTATTCGTCTCTTGTACACACAAGGACCCGTATTCTGCTAAAAACTTAAACCGAGTTTAAACCAATGTTTTGCTTAAAGTTGGTCTAAAGTTGGTTTAAAGTGGGTTTAAGCACCTAAGTTTAAACCCTCTTTGTAGACCTATTCTACCAAGTCCAGCTGTGAGTCTAAATCAGGTTTGAATTAAACCTACCCAGGAGGAGGTTTATTTCCAGGTTAGTTAGAGTCTAAAGATAATATTGATAATACAATGTAATAATAATAATAATTGCATTTATATGGCGCTTCATACTGACGTTTCTAAGCGCGCTTGTGCAATTCACACAAAAAGACTAGAAGACTGGAAAACTAGGAAACACAATAAGATTAACAAAACCAGCATATTAACAGTAACAAAAGGAAAAAGAAAAAATACATATGGTACAATGATACAATAATTAATAACTGACTTTGTGCGCCTCCAGGGAAAAAAAATACAACTGATTAAACAGGTGAGTTTTGAGAAGAATTTCAAATGATTCGACAGATGGGGCATTCTGAATATAAAGAGGGAGTTTATTCCAAAGAGTGGGGGCAATGGAAGAGAAGGCTCGGTCACCATAGCGGGTTTTTGTACGCGGGCCATGAAGTAATTGGAGTGAGGAGGATGAACAGAGGGGTCTGGCAGAAGAGGAGGAGCGAAGAGAGACTAGGTTTTGAAGATATGTGGGTGCAAGATTACGTGTGATTTTGTACGTCAGAAGTAGGATCTTGAAAGTAATACGGGAATGGACCGGTAGCCAATGGAGTGAGCGGAGAACAGGAGATATATGGTCATGTCTCCTACTAAGGGAGACTAATCTAGCGGATGAATTTTGGATAATATAATAATAATAACAATAATAATAATACAGGGTACTTATAATGCGCAAGTTCCACATAGTTAACGTGCTCAAGGCGCAGTAGAAAAGTAAGTTATGAAATACAAAAATCCTTACACAAACATGCACATGAAAATGAATGACACAATAATGATAATGAAAAAATACACATCATAACATACAATTCTACTGGAAAATGGTCATGAACAAATGAGTCTTGAGGGCAACTTTGAAGGAGTCAACATTCGAAATGTGAAGGATAGCTTGAGGCAACTGATTCCACAGGTAAGGTCCAGCATGTGCAAATGACCGATCCCCCCATGATTTCTTCGATTTTGGAACAACAAGCAATCTACAATCGGATGACCTTAAACATCTGGAAGGATTATAAAATGTCAGTAAATTAACATTGTACTCTGGGGCAGATCCGTGTACGCAATGAAAAACAAATAGTAATAGTTTAAACACAATGCGAGATTCAACAGATAACCAATGCAATGAGGACAAAACAGGGGTAATGTGAGTATTTCTCCTGGTAAGGGTAACAATGCGGGCTGCTGAATTTTGCAATTTTTGTAACCGTGAAAGTTGAGATTGTGGTAGCTGAAATAGGAGTGCATTACCAAAGTCAAGTCGGGATGATATAAGAGCATGAACAATTTTTTTCTGTGGCTGAACGAGTTAAATACTTGCGAATAATGCCCAAATTGCGTAACTGATATCTCACGGATTTACAGACAGCAGAGATCTGAACAGACATGCACATTGTAGAATCAAATAATACTCCAAGATTTCTGCATGATTTAGATGGAGCAATAACCACATCATTGTCAACCGTTAAAGAAGACTAACCTTGTCAAGTAGAACCTTGGAACCAATAAATAACAACTCTCACTTTTCCTGATTTAACTTCAATGAATGCGAGCTCATCCACTTTTTGATATCATGGATGCAAGCCTCAAGTTTCTGAATGATGTAAACGATATTGGTTTGGGTTGGTAGAAATGATGTATATATCTGGATATCATCAGCATAACAATGATAGTTAAAATAGTGACAATGTAAAATCTCTTTCAAACCAGTCAGATAAATCGAGAAAAGCGTTGGGCCCCCGACAGATCCTTGTGGGACACCACAGTCTAATGGAGCAGGATCAGATTTTGCATTATTAACACAAACAACCTGAAACCTTTCAGATAAGTATGACTTGAACCTCTCAAGAGCTTTACCATCAACACCTAATGACTTCAAAGTATTCACCAGAATCGTATGATTAACAGTATCAAATGCCGACGATAAATCAAGCAGTAAGAGAACAGTAATCTTTCCATCATCCATATCTCTCAAAATATCATTGGATAAGTTAACTAGTAAGGTCTCAACACTATGATGTGGCCGATATGCCGACTGACGGTTATCTAAGAGATTATTCTCCAGCAGATAATCTGATAATCGTGAAAAGACAACACGCTCAAGGATCTTGGACAAAAATTGAAGGTTCGATCATGTCGATACAGGCCGGTAATGCTGCAGAGCCTCAGGACCAAGGGATGGCTTCTTTAACAAAGGGTGAATGTAAGCCAACTTCAATGAGACTGGATACGTTGGAGAGGGGATATGTGAGAAAGAGGGAGGCCGGCAAGGAGGGAGTTGCAGTAGTCCAGATAAGAGGAGACGAAGGCATGGACGAGCCGCTCAGCTGATGATTGATCAAGCAGACGCCTAATCTTCCCTATTTTGAAAACACCCCAAGATGCAGACTTACAGATGTTTGTGATATGGTGTTTAAGAGTTAAGTGTTTGTCCAAAGTAAAGCCAAGGTATCTAACACAGTCAGAGACCTTTATAGCCCCATCCCGAGTAGTTAGATCTGGTACAGGAACTGTGCTCCTAAACTGTGATGAGAAATGGATGAGTTCAGACTTGTCTTCGTTCAGACGGAGTCTATTGGCAGTGGACCAGGCTTTGATGTCGTTGAGACATTCTTTCAGTGAGTTAACAGCAGCAATCCTATCGCCAGGTTACATAGTTATGTAAATTTGGGTGTCTTTAAGGATCCGTTGAAGGCCCCCTTCTTTACGGATCCTTAAAGATGACTGAACAAGGCAGCGTAATACCTAGCACACAGAGCGTAACCACACTCGAGCACGTGGTACGTTGTAAGGATCGGTGGCATGACACGAGTGGCTGGATACAGCTACCCGGCCACAGGCGTGTGCGCCAGATACGAAATTGTATACGAGTACTAGAGTCTATTGTAGTCCAGTATAAGTGCTGGTAGGCCTAGGACTTGGTTCAGGCCTGAGCCTAGCCTATATCCATAAGACGACGTAGTGCTAGTCTGATAATTTGCCCAGCAGGAAACAGCACGGTATTGGTACGACATGAATACTCAATGCAATGCAATACAATGCACATTATTCACAAACTTTTTAGAAACATCTAGACCTATCATTTACGATGAAAATAACCTTTAGAAGGCTAGACCTAGAACTCTATGAAGTGGGACTAGAGGCTAGAGCCCGAGGTCGATCTACACGTAGGCCTACACAAGAGAACCTAGATCTAAGGGCATATTTGAATAGCTAGACTACATTCTAGGGCTAGGACAGGTAGAATCTAGGTTCTACATCTACATTTACTTTCCTACCTCAAGGACCTGGTTTGGTCAATCAATCCATTCCGAATTCACGATTCGATCAACGGCCATGCCCCATCCAGGCCACAGCTACCGTGCCGATGGCTCGGCGCTGTGCAGATTGCCGCCGGCTAGGAATAACGCCACGCTTACCATGCGTAGGCCTATCCTGTGATATGCGCCGCACTGCATCCGGGCAATTACCCCCAGAAGGCAATTACCCCTTCCCCCTCCCCCGGCTAAATACTGGTTAGTGGTAAGATTAGAGCAAAGATTAGGGTTATGGTTAGGTTTAGGGTTGAGAGTTTGGGTTAGGGTTAGGATTAGGTTCAGGATTAGGATTACGCCAGGGGAAGGGTCCGGGATACTGTAATTGCTCAGGAAGTAATTACCCTAGACCCGCGCCGCACACAGTACCGGTACGCACAGTACAAGCAAGGAGGAACAGTATATTGATCACAGTGCTATGCTAACGTAGGTACACGGTTAAAACACAGGATGTATATTCGATTTTTACTGGTAAAACCATTCACAGTCCAAGAAAGTCACACTCATGTGGCTGATACACTCTCAATGATATATTTAAGTGGATTCGTGGAGCGAAAAGCATTCGGAAAGGGCGAGTTCCTTCTTCCACTGAAAACACCATGGTGACCAAACTCGTTCATGAATTATTCATGAACAGTTAAACCCAGTTTAGACCCAAGACTATTTTGGGTTTAATCTAAACGCGAGATAGACTTGGGTTTCGCTAAGCCTCGCTAGCAGAATATGAAATTAAACTTCAGGTCTAGCTAAACCCCAAATGAGTTTGAAATGGGTTTAAACCTTGTTCTACAGTAGAATACCGGTCAAGACTTCACAATTATTCTCATAAAAGAGTTTTCAAATCAGTTCTCCTTCCATTGAGGAAGAAAAACATTGATGGATATCACTGTCACCGTCCACCATGAGGAGGCAAATTCATGACGATGATTAATGGAAACCTTTGTGGCCTACTTAATAGAAGTGGGAACAGAGCAAAAAGCTCACGTAGACAGTGTATAGATGAAGGTAGTGGTAGAACTAGTTCGGGGAACACCTGTGACCTCATCCAGCCCCGTGAACATGGACGCTTCAACTCTGGGGCCACCTCTAACAAGTATCTGCCTATCAGTGATTTCAGTAGGATGGTCGGCACCCATTTCTGTGACTAGGGCCTGAGTTCGGTGAGTGTGTGTGTGTGTGTGTGTGTGTGTGTTGTGCGTATTTTAATGGATAGAAAAGAATTAGAATGCATGTTCTGTGTGCACAAAAGGGCCAAGATTGATAAATATCTCAAAATGTAAGTGAAGGGTCATTATACTTCCCAGACGATTGCGTGAGAAGAGGAGGCATATACCTAAACCAACGTGCAGAAAATACCAGTCAGTTGCGGTCAACCTTAGTAGTGTTCCTGGTCTAGACTCTGTTCTTTCTTACATACTTCGAAACTGATACATGCGGCAAAGTGAACTCATCAAATTTCCAGGAAGCTTAAAGTTCAGCACGCTAGCCATATGTTACCATGATTGTTTCTCACATTGTAATAATTTCAATCACGCTGGTAAACGAGGATATCAAGTTTATTGGAATGATAATAGATAGGGTCTAGTGGTCAAATATGCAATGCTCACTAGGAGTATTTGACAAGATCTTAACCATGACGGAATTCAATGCAAGATAAAAATTAGCTTTGTCACCCTATAGCCACAGGCACTGTTCTTACAGTAGCATACTCTCATGCTTCCTTAAATACCATTGTATGTAATTCATACTGCAATGTTGTCAAAGTTGTGCCTAGACAAGCTCACGCTCATGCAGGCAATGCCCCCTAAATCAATCTGATGCTAAAAAGCGCCTGTATTTCTAGCGGATAAAGATTTATAGCGTTTACACATAGGCGTCGTTTGACACCCTTGAAAACGAGTTCACCAATCACAGAAGGCCTACATTCCTCCTTCAAAATATGGCCCTCTTAGGTGTCATATTTTATCAAAAGCATGCACGTCACTTTGATATTACAGCTGAAGTTTCTATTACAAGGGATCTATCATTAGCATTGATGTGATATGGTGTGTCTGTCATTTCATCTATTCATCGATAGAAAGCAAAACATCTTTTATGGTTGAGTATGTAAGTAACACCTCCTGCCATATTATTTACCATCATTGACACTTTCATTCTGTGCAATATCAATGTTTTCTCGTTGTCTGCTCTAAATTCAAATCGACAGCCCACTGACCAACTAGTTACAAATGTGTTCAGCAGTCATTTTAATTTCCTACATAAGACAGGCCTACAAAGTTGCTGTTTCTGTCTGTTCAGATTTTCCACTAATGAAGTCCGTATAGCAAAAATAATTTTTGTTAACTGATCAAGACTGGCATGTATAATTGTTAGAATGTCAAAAGATAGAACATTAAACTCGTGGAAATGCCACTTTTGAAATAAGAGTATATCATGGTTTATTCAATGCAATGGACCCCCTTCTTTGCGTGTGAAAGGGAGTGTTCTAAACACGATGGTAACCACTGCCAAAGAATTGTCAGATATAAACATTTCGCTACACTCATTCATAACATGTTTATATGATTATGAAAAAGCATCAAAACTCCTGTTAAAGTGCCTTTCAACGTTTATGTTGGGTTTCAGTGGAACACCTTCACATAGGCCTACCTCATTAAAAAAAAAAACCCTGAGAAAACAAACATGAAACTGAACAAACCCACAAAGAGGAGTCAACAAAAACTAAAAAAAAAAAAAAATACGTCATGTACTCTATCTCTTGCTATAATAATTTCTAGGTATAATTTAGTCGTAAAGCGCCAAGTTTCCCAAATCACCCGATTTGACTGCCAAATGCTTTTTTTTTTCAGGTCTACCGGAAAATCAGCTCGTGACTTATGTGTGGATTGTTGTGCAGTGTCACTTATGACCTGCTAAAAAAAAGTGAGGTTGGCAGAGTGAGTAACGACCAATGTCAGCGCACTTCTACAATAACAATGATAATCCTAACAAGCATATCATTTCCATTATTTTGTTGTACAGTGCAAGGGCTACGGTGAATCGTTCATGTCTTTGGTCTAGTTACTCAATGCAAACTTGCTCTGTCACGCCGGTAGTTTGGCTATCACATGAAGGAACAGTATTGCAGCAAGTTCAGCTATTGATTCACGTATAAACTGATCCCATTGTTGAGGGCAGCAAACAAGGCTTGACTATTCGTAAATGTTTCTTATTCAAAAGACACAAAGACATCTTTCTAGATTTCATCATTTGGTAGAACTTTTTGATTATGGGTGTGTACAAATACTAGGGGTAATATACATCATTGACTTCTAACAGACAGGCTGTATGATTCATTGCAGACATTGATCAGGGCAGGAAGAGTTGGATGAAGAGACGTGGTTTTGAGAAGTGACAAAGTTTTGCATACTTTGCATAGTTTTGTATACCATCTCTGGCGAGGGAGATAGACCCTTACGGCTAAAGAGAAACGGAACTTGAAGTGGGCTTTTGTAAAAGAGGATATGTATGTCTCTTTTCAAGTAATACATGCAATTATGTCAGCTACCATTCAATTCAATTCGATGTATTTTATTCTATTTTCATCTTCCACAGACATGAAAGAACATAAAAGAAAAAAAAATACAGGTGATCTTGAGTACGTACGATTTCACTGAACCATGAAAATTAAAGGGTATGGCTAGTAAGTGATTAGTGGGAATCAGTGGGAATGCTGGGGTGATTATTCAGTTTTTCAGTTTCAGTAAGTTTTATTTCTCCACTTGTACATAACAGAAGAGAAGTATAACAATATCGAACGCATTATTCACAAGTCATGAAAGCATAAATAAAATGTCGCATTACAGATATGTAATCATGTGAAATAATACATAGATATCATTACAGATCTTTAAGTGTACAGGTGGAGGACCATTATCAATAAGCAAAACGCTTGACTTGGACAACGGCCTCTGAATGTAATATGCCTTGTAACAATATTGTAACAGGATTGTTCCAATCCTTGTGGAATTCATTTAAGAGTACATTATATAACAATTGTTGTGTGAAAATTATTTGCTTCAGAATAATAATTGCCTATCCTATCAATGATTTCAGAGGTCATAGAATGGTGGGCGACTGAGTTTAGAATGTGTGTGTCTTAATGGATAGAAACGAATTAGAATGCATGTTCTGTGTGCACAAAAGGGGAAAGATCAATCCTTTGTCATTGGCCAAGATCAATAAATATCTCAAAATGTAAAGTGAAAGTCATTAACGAATTTATACTTCCAAAACGATTGCGTGAGAAGAGGAGGCATAAACTAGGTGTTACAAAAAAAAAAAAATTCCCCTCTTTTGATTCTCCATAGTTCAAAAAGTATACATCAGATAATACTGTCATTGATATGAGCAACAGCTGAAGAGTGTACAGTTTTGTTGGAGGTAATTTAAACATGACAGCATATATCATTTTCATTGATTCAAGATTCATTTTTAGTAAGGTTTCAGATTTTGTTATGTTTTAAACCCTCCATACAAAATTTTAAATTTGCACAAGGGTCAATTGGTGTGTATGTGAGTGTGTGGTTAACACCCTGACAATGGTTCTGAACAGGATTGGAATGCTTTATTACATATTCATGAGAAATTCCACTATCACAACTAGTCTTTATTCATCTTGAAATGTAGTGTATGCATCAACGGCGTAAATCCGTGCCGAAGCGTGTGTGTGTGTGTGTGTGTGTGTGTGTGGGGGGGGGGGGGGGTGATCGGCTATAGTCACCATCACATACAGTCACGATTACAAGCCCACAACCGGACCGGCGCAACAGTGTCTGTGTGTGTGTGTGTGTGGGGGGGGGGGGGGGGAGTTTGATGGGAACTGCCGCCCCCCCCCCCTTTTACAGGGATCGAATGTTTACATCCCTCATTTTCTTTTTTTTTTTTAATGAAATATTAGGTGGAAGGGAAGTGGCAGCAAAAATATGAAGACTTTTTGTTTTTGTCCTTGTTTTGTTTTCGCCGACAGCCGACTTTCGACGGAAAATCACACCCCAGAAATCTGAAGACTTTTGTTGTTGTTGCTTCTTTTTCCCTTTGTTTGTTTGTTTGTAGTTGTTGTTGTTGTTTTGCTTGACAGACGATTTCGACACCCCACCCACCCATTCAAACGCGTATAATAACGGCTCACTGCGCATAATGCACAAATAAAATCAATAAAAAAGTGATATGAAGATCCATTTCTTTGAATGTGATAATGTAATACATATTTCCTTATAGATATTGTGTTTCTCAATTTTCTTGATTTAAGTCAATTAAAGCAATATTTCCCAAGGGCATCGTTCCATTTCAACGATAGGGGGTGGGGCAAAACATGGAAAATATGTGCGAGAGAAGGGATGGGATGGGCAAGGGAGTCGATCCGTTTTCACGATGGGGGCGGGGGAGGGGAGCTTGGAGTTGGCTGTGCGAGGGAGCGAAACGACCGAGCTGGGGAAGGATGTGGGAGGGGGTAATCCCCCTCTCACACGAGGAAGATTTTGCATTTTCAGACTTGAAATTTAGCGATCTGGTCACATTTCTGGTGAAAAAGTTTGAAAAATAAAAAAGTAAGAAAACGTAATATTCACAGATAATTGAGTAAGTAAATCGTGGTATCTCAGCTCTTGTTCCGCGTGTGCGACATCACTGTGTAGGCCTACTAAATGATACATGGAAGTTGTCAGGGGAAGAGGAGCGTGTGGGAGGGGGAAGCCCCCTTATAAATATAGGCATGATAGGTGTTACAAAAAAAATTCCCATTTTTGACCCTTCATAGTTTAAAAACTATATGTGACCGTGCATCAAAAAACAAACAAAATGTTGCACCCTTGATTTTATGTGAGGTCTAACAAAAAAAAAAAGGTGAAATTGGGCAACCGAGTCAATCTTGGTTTTTTCATATTTTCTGAAAGAGCTTTCTCTCTTCTACGTTATTCTTTAATTTTGGATCATAACATGAAAGGGAAAGTGTGTTTTCAGCAGTTTTTCTACAACCCTCTTTTGGCATGGTTGGGGGAGAATTAAATGACCTGGTATGTCTTAGAGGCCCCTCTTTATTTAACGAAATCCTTTGCACTTTCTTCACTTTCAAGTCTAAAAACGTTTGAAAGTATAAAGCTACTGCTTTGAAAGTTGACATAGATCATTGACAGAATATGGTATATGCCAAATTTCAGCTTAATTTGATAATGCTTCATTACTGTTGCTCTGGTGGTTTACATCATATGTTTTGTCCCTTTCATCGCACAGCCAGCACGGCTTGGTGAAGATTAATGCCGCTTGAATAGACCTTGTACTTCAGGACTTCGAGCTTTTCTCAGTTCACACTTCTCCAGAGTGTGTACTTTCTTTCCGGTATTTAGGGAAGTCCATTTGAATTGAGTTATGCATCATTTTAAAGCTTAGCGTCTGCTTTTCCAGAATCTGCCCTTAACTGAAATTCCATGTCTGGCGATTTTTATTGGTTTTGTGATGCAGGGTCACATATGTCGGATAACACTGACGTTGATATGAGCAATAGGTGAATAGTGTAAATACTGGGCCGAATGCATAAAACTAGCAATTGCTTGTAAGCAATTGCTTCAAGCACAAGCACACGATCGTCTAGGAAAAGGCCGTGTCACACCTTTCCGGGCTAGCTACGCGGGCGGACAAGAATGTTTGCGAGTTTCGCACTTGTTTCTTATCTGCTAGACGCGTGCTACTTACCTTCTTCTAGCGTGTATTCCGTGTAACCTGCGTGAGAGCTTTGAAACCGATCCGTTTTCTGTTACGAGCGACTTACGGGTACTGAGAAGTACCTGCTTTGGAGTTGCCTTCAAGGTGCTGCCAGTAAGGGTCTGCTACTGATGTTCTACGTGTACCTCTGCGAGCGAACCCCAAGTTTTGAGCATGCTCAATGCCTTGTCATACTGTATATATCTGGGAAGTTTTGCGGCTTGACTTGCGGGGAAACAAATTTGCTACCGGAGCTCTCCGCAGATCGTACGCACCTGCCAGTACCTAGCGCGTATCTTGCCTGTAGTTGCCCGGAGGTGCGCTCGCAAGTCCGATTTAACCGCAGCCAAGTTTTGAGCTTGCCCGGAAAGGTGTGACATGGCCTAAACATGGTTGCGGATAAAAAGATTTGCGTGAGCACCTCCGGTCGACTACGGGTGAGATACGTGCTAGGTACTGTCATGTGCGGGCCATCTACGGGGACCTCCGGGTAGTAAAAATTGTTCTTTGCAAGTCGCACGCAAGGCTTGCCTGGAAAGGTGTGACACGGCCTTAAAAGATCTAGCTCAAGCAATTGCTTAAATTCATAAGCATGACCTTTTGCTCGTGCTTCAACATTTTGCTTGTCCCGCACAAGCAATAGTATTGTTTGCGTTTTCAACAAAAGGGATGTCACGCGTGTGCGATCATAAAGGCGCTGTCACACCTTTCCGGGAAAGCTACGCGGGCTTGTTGTGAGTATGGATTTTGAGGGTCAGTTATATACTACCATTCTTAGTCACAACACATTCACATGTTTATTGACCCTATCATCAATGCTGTTCACACATACGAGGTGTGTCAGAAAAGTTCCAGGACTGGTTTAAAGTGAGGCAGTCCTCACGAATTAAAAAAAAATATATATGTAACGAGTTGTTGTTGGTACCTCCAAGGCTCCAATGAACTACTTTCCCCCAAAACAAACTTTCAAATCACCAAATAAGCTCATAAATTTTGGCTGAAAAGTGTGAATCTGCATGGTGAATATGCTAATGAGCAAGTCCAGGTGGAGAGTCAGACGTCACCGAGGCACAACTCTTCCCAGCCGTGTTCTGCTCGTTATCCGTACGCTCCCTAGTTACCCGGATGCATGAAGAAGTCGGTGGCTACTAGCATTTGACACTGTTTCTACGTTGTGTGTGTGTGTGTGTGTGTGTGTGTGTGTGTGTGTGTGTATGCATTGTGTATTGTATATTCGCACAGTACACGTGCTAGATGTACGGTTACCCCGTACGCGGTTTGCCCTACGCACTTTTCCAGTCTATCACAAGCGCAGCTGCATCCCTGTCGCCGCGCATGCATGTTCTAGTACGTACAGATTGTAGGTAGAAACGGTTCTACACAGGCCTGCTAGTACACTAGAGGGGCGACCGCATTCAGCGTCGTCTGGTCAGGCTATCTTACATCAGTAGTTTTGCTCGAATCGTGCAGAAAATTTCCCAGGAAAATCCTTTTTTTCCGTCCCAGACCCACAAAAGTATCGTGAAAGGTGAGCTGTATGGCTCGGAAATCTCGGTACAACGATGCCAAACATAAGAAACTTAGGGCCTACAAAATCTCGATATCGTGTTGTGACCTACCTGTGCGTGGACCATTTGAGAAGCAATATTTTTACGTGGACCGGCAGGCTGTGGCTCTCGGTTATAAACCGAGAAAACCTCCTGAAGCCAGATGCAATCCCGACCATTTGCTCACATGAGCCATAAAACAGAAACACCTCGAGCATCGACTTCGAAGAGAACCGAGGGAAAAAAGCGTAGAGAGGTAAGGAAAGTGGCTAGCTATGAAGTTTCATTTACAGTGGGGCTGCAGCCGGGGTTGGACTGCAGTACAGTGCTACAGAGCTAGCTGCTGCCAATGCCGACTGGACATTCACGGCAAAGTGGAGCGAAATCATATTCCTACGACCCCCTGTGTTTACCCTGCCCGGCAGACGTCATTTTTTTTTTCGAGGAAAGGCGATATCTGACTACTTACAGAAATATCGAGATACAAACAATATTTTCTTTGAAGAATTCGACTCTCTCATGCACAGGTTATTTTCGGTTTGAACGCCAAAATCAGCTAGACGGAGTACTGTGTATATTAGTATGGTAAGAATTCGCGCGCGAGAGTGGTTTGTACGCTAAGAAATATGCAACACGGACGGAAGCTAGAATTGGACCGTGCCTATTTGATGTCAAGTTCATGGTATATTTGGTTTAAAAATACATATAAATTTATGTTAACAATATTAATTTTTCATGAATTATATATAACTAAGCTTGAACTATTTTGTTTGAAATAGTAAAACCACATGCTTTCACATCCTATGATAAAATTGCAACTAATCATTTGAACACTTAAATTGGTTTTTAGAGGCACGGCTGTCAACTTGGTGAGTAGGGCATGCATGACGTAGCATCTTTTTGAAGGCTCTTACACGATTGCTTGCAGGAATTATTTTTCAAAAATCGCGTACGGAGACAGTTTTTCATTTCCACGCGTATAAACTGGTGAAAGGTTATGTTTTTTACTCTTCTTAATTATCATTACAGTGAAAATCTCAGGACTGCCTCCCTTTAATAAAAGATTTATTTCGAACCCAAACTTCAAATTAAGAGGTTTCACCTTCAAAGTAATCTATCTTGAGTAGGTAACTGCTATCTTAGCTCTCTGCAGCCATCAGATTTGTTTTTCTTTTACATAACTTTGTATACACATCCTCTGTTTCAGATCGTTCAGCAATAAGCGCAGAGTAATGAACAAACGTGACGTTTCTGGTATGGTTGGGGAAAACTCCATCAGAAGTACGAGATTGCTACAGCAAGTGTGCGGAGTTGAGACGATGTCACGCACACATGTTTTTGAGTGGTTCAAGATGTTTAAAGAAGGACGAGAGGACGAGGAAGATGACTCCAGGAGCGGAAGGCCCTCAATGACCAGAACTGAGGTCAACATTGAGCGCGTCAGGCAGATGGTGCGTGGCGATTGTCGGCTGACTGTTCGAATGATGGCAGATAAACTGGGCAGGATTCTTTTGGTCATCACTCAGGAGTTTTGGCACCTCTATTTGCGCAGATTTTCCACATGTCCGGATGTTCAGTGACAAACTTCCAGACGCTGTCCAGATTCATGCCTAGCTCATTTGTCATCATTCGAACAGTCAGCCGACGATCGCCCCGTACCATCTGGGAGGTAAGAAGAACTCACCTCCCTGCTCAGCCCTGGTCGTTGAGGGCTTGCGACACATATATAATAATATATATAATATATATAGAATAATGTCTGCTTGTAGACCTGTATGTTCCAAATGCCCGAAAACAACGAATTAATGATCGTGACCGAATTTAACGTGAAGGCGTGTACTACGTTGCAGTTTGTGATGTAAATTGTTTTTATAAAAGATGCCCACTTAATTCCCGCATGTTATTTTAAGCGCTACATAGTTATCAAATACGTAAGTGTTGCATGTTGTCATCTTGTTATATAAATGAAACGCACGATTTTTTTTTTTGCACAATCACATTATGACAGCAAAATAGATTAATAGTTTTTGTAAGTTTGAACCACAGCGTCTAAATTGTGCCTATTTCAATTCAATGACAACAGTCTGTTTTGGTACAGAAGTGTTGACAGAACGTCATTCAAACTGTGTGAATACAGAAATGTCCGTGAACGCTTTAAATGACCACAACGATAAGTGAAAATTGCACAACAATTTAATATATTTCTACCTTTACTCTTAGAATTAGAAGTATTAAGTTAGGCATTTTGAACGGTCATGGAATACGACAAACCAGATCAAATAGTTAATAATAAAGCATGATTCGTGCTCAGGCGTACACGAGAGGTAGGCATACTTTTAATTACTTATTATAGTTTTTGTTGCATGCACCTCATCTGTGGCGAATGGAGGCAAAACCAATATTAGACAGATTGAAATGGTCCCAAACAAACTGCTACAACCCTTCCCCACCCCTGCCAAAAAACAACAAACAAACAAACAAACAAACAAACAAACCTAAACTACATTTACTTCATGCTATGATTCCGATTTTAGCTGAGTCAATACAAAATGACTATTTCAGGTACAGTGCATAATCAGCTCGTGTCATCAACGCATATATATCAGCTGTATCATAAAGACATTGTATATGAAACTGTAAAACTTCACCTCCTTAAGCAGTATTACCCAGGATAACATTCTGATTAATTTATTGTATTATAATCAAATGTATATGAATATGTACGTGATACATGATGCATGTAAGTGTGCATACATATATCGATTTATTTATCTATCCATATTATGAATATGAGTATGTATATGTATGTATAGGTACATCATGTATATTATATGAGCATGTATATGTATGTATAGGTACATCATGTATATTATATGAGCATGTATATGTATGTATAGGTACATCATGTATATTATATGAGCATGTATATGTATGTATACGATGTGCCTTACCATTACTGCGTACGTAAAATAAGCACGATATATTTTATTCCATGTCAGATAACATTAAATATATATAGGATACCTTGTATTCACACATCATTATTTTCATAGTACATATTCGGTCAGGTCCAGGTGTGGATCGACAGTATGCAAAAATCGATTTTCTATTTGTATTAATCTGCTTGTGTGTTTATGACGAACCAGATATGACAATTGTCCGAAGTTGCACCAAGTGGAAATCATTACACACTGTTTTCAATATTGAATTTCACAAATATTTCCAATGTAATTTTGATACATAATCGAAGATTTATACGTACACGCTGGTAAATGCAATAGATTATTGCCCTTCCATTATCATTGAGATTTTAATGAAAATGAAAGGTCATAGCTGACTAAGACTGACAGACATCAATAATGATACCTGTAAGTTAATTTGTACTTACTTTTGTTTTAGCTTCTTTGCAGCTTCGTCATGAAAAAAAAAAGTTTTAGCGTAATTGTTTTTACAATATATATATATATATATATATATATATGTGTGTGTGTGTGTGTGTGTGTGTGTGTGTGTGTGTGTGTATTAAGAATTTGCCCATATAATCTTTCTGTTTCGCGGGCTACGTAATCTTAATGTATTCGTTTTGAACCGCAGCCTATTACACTTCCCCCGGGTTGAGTTTAATGTTGTCAATGTATCAGGCTGGGCGTGCCTGACGGAATTTTCCATGTACGTGAGAATGTTCATGTTAAAAAACCATTGGCAGCGTCAGTCGACAATCAGACTCCAGTTAAAGAGGACCGTTATAGCTTTCTCAACGTTCCCGTACACGGTCTTGACAGAAATTGCTCTCCTTTAAGACTAGTATTGTGCTAACTGAGTTAAAATACCTAACAGCAGGATAATCCAGGAGATTCCAAACTGCTTCTAGCCCGTTGGAAGATTTATATAATCATTTCAATTCACTAAGTCCGCCTTGCATTCATTTGTGTGAACTTGACCGGAACAATAAGTATTAAATGTATAAATTATGTTGTACACGTACACTGTACTCATAAAAGATGCGCACATATCGCCGATGTTATCAAACTGCGTCCAGAAATCGATATAGATCTCCATGGTTTCTAAAAATTATTCAAGAATATTACAAGACGTCAGCCGCAATACGGATTAATTAGGATGAATTCTACATACAACTGTTTTCCTATTTGGTTATTGGATTATTTTTACATGCTTACTTTGTTTTGCCGTTATGTTTCAATAATGGCTTGCATACAATTATGCTCGCATGTTTATCAGGTCACTTATTCTGTCATTCATTCACCAAATGGCTGATTCATATGCATATTATTTATCCCAGCTAATGCACGTATTTATAGTGAATCAATTTGACTGAACAATAATTCAGTCTGAGAGGTCCGTTTTTTTGTTTTGTTTCATGATTCTTCTCTTCTTCTTTTTTGAAAAAAAAATGCCACCATAAAAGGTGCTGAAACATTTTGTGTATTTTTCCTTTTTATTCGCTATTAACGTAGTGTTTGTTAGAGGGACAATGTCTCAATAAATCGTACCAGACAGCTACTGACAAACAAATTGCAAAATCCCATCTTTTTATTCGGGCTGACAGCTGGAAGTAAACAGGTCTTTGACATCTCTACGAATAGGCTAATATATACTCTTGGAAAATTGTCATATTCAACTGTTTATTTGTGACCGTGCATCACAAAAAACAAAAAGTCGCAAACACTAATTTTACGTGAGGGCTGAAAATAAGTGCAATGGGTCAACCTAGCCAATCTTGACTTTTTCATATTTTCTGAAAGAGTAAGTCTTCTTTTACATTACGCTCAAATTTGGGATCATAAAACGGGAAGGAAAGTGTTTTTTTTTAGCAGTTTATCTCTAACATTTTTGTAGAACAGTGTGATTAGGTGCGATTTTAGACTCCCCTCTTTATTTCTGAGAAACCTTGTACACACTCTTCACTTTCAACTCTAATAAATTTTAAAAAGATAATGCTACTGCTTTGAAAGTTGGCATTAATTATGGGCAGAATATGCTAATGAGGCATGCTCAATTTCAATTTAATCTGATAATCCCTTCAATGTTGTTACTCCGGTGGTTAACTTCCTATTTTTTTGTCCCATTGATCGAACAGCCAGCACGGCTTGGTAAAGATTAAGCGCTTGAATAGACACTGTACTTCAGACACTCTTTTTCTCACTTCACACTTTTCCTGAGTTTGTGCTTTCTTTCCAATATTTAGATAGGTTAGGAGAGTCCATTTGAGTTATAAATCATTTTAAAGCTTAGAGTCTGTTCTTTCAGAATATGGTCTTAACTACAAATTCATGTCTGGCGACTTTTTGTTTGTTTTGTGGTGCAGGGTCACATTTAACGATATTTTCCTGCCCCCACTCCCACCCCTAAAAAGAAGAAGAATGAATGAAGTTGATTCATTTGCACACTTCTATTCCCACTGCAAAACAATCTTCAACGATCACCAAGACAATTTGATTATCATCATCGCTGCTGTCGTCGCCGGCTTCTTCGGTCTCCTCTTCATCATCCTTCTCGTCTGCTGCATCTCCCGGTGTTGGAGTCGGGGACTGTGTAGGAGGAAAAGGAAGAAGATAGAAATGTGGTACTGAGGTAGGAGCGTACCTCGAATTACAATATTCAAGTACTTTGATGTTTCGTACTCGTCTACGCAAACCATTGCTTAACAGCTGCCGACATAGCCCTCTATGTTCCCCCGAAACAGCAACATCACATTGAGCACAAGTAGAAAACTCTAGCCAGGATGCGAGTAACTTCAAGTAATCTTAAATGATAGAAGATCCAAATACACTATTGTGATCCAATTGATTCTCCATGTTTTTTTCGGTGCTCGAAATGATGATTATTATGCAGCTTCAAGACCTGCATGCACTTGAATAGCATTATCATAAGATGGAATTGATATCTTTTGAAACCATTTTGTACTTCTGTCCGCAAAAGAGATTTGTTTTGTCGGTGTTGGTTTGTTTATTTGTGTGCAACATAACTCAAGAAGTTGTATACAGCTGTCTACGTATTTGGATGGAATTTTCAGAAAAAAAAAATGTTGATAATTACACAAGAAATAGAGGTTTAGATGTTGGTAGTGATCCGATTCGCAGTCAGGATCCAGGATCCGACTTTATTTCATTTTTTTTTCTTTCTTTTTGGGGGGATGGAAAGTTTTGAAGGATTCTTTTTCAATGTCGTTGGGTCCAACATGATCGCTAGATGGCGCGCTTGCTTTTACGACCAGGAGCCATTGCATCATTGGCCAGTTAGTGTAGAAGTGCACTATATCCTGGGGGGTTGTGGAGCCGGGAAATGTGCAAACGCCGGGAAATGTGCAAACGTCTCGCCGGGAAATGTGCAAACGCCAGGAAATGTGCAAAAGTCTTGCCGGGAAATGTGCAAATCTCTAAATTTCATCAACGGGAAATGTGCAAATGTTCAGTTTTGCCGGGAAATGTGCAAAAAGCCGCCGGGAAATGTGCAAACCATTCATTTTACCTATATTAATGTATACTCGTAGAAGGAAGAGAAACTCTCAATCAAAGCTGCGTATGAACCATCATCATCTTTACCACCTGTCATAGCGACCATCTTTTTCTTTTTTTTTTCTTTTTTTTTACATTTTCTTGTAAACCCCACAAGGAAATTTCATCAGATTTGGCATATAACATCTTATGGGTGATATAATCGTAATTTGTTAAAATGAGCCCCCCCAACCACCACCACCACTAAAGAGGTGGGAGGAGGAGTTGAAGCCTCAGAGTCCCTAAATGCTTGATGTTTTTTCTTCATATGTCGAACCGAAAAAGATAGAGTTAAGTTAGTGCTATGAAGACATGAATGACTGAAATTTCATGTTTGATAATGGCGGACCCAGGGGTGACCTGATCGGAGGTGAGGGGGAGGGGATTTTCCACATTTTCAGCATATTCTCGAAAATCTAGGAAGGATTTTCACCCAACTTGGCAGATACAGTCACATTTATGGTAATGACATGATCTTGATTTGTTAGAATGAGCCCCCCCCCCCCCCCTTGCCGAAGGGGGGGGGGGGTGGGTAAAGCCTCAGCGTCCCAAGAATCCTGATTTTTTTTCAAATCTTCTTTTGTCAAACCGAAAAAATAGAGCTAAGTTAGTGCAATGAATACATTTATGAATGAGATTTCATGTTTCATTATGGCGGATCAAGGGGTGCCCAGATCGGGGGGGGGGGGGGGAGGGGTGGAGGGGATATTCCACATTTTTAGCATCTCCCTGAAATAGCTATGAGGGATTTTCACCAAACTTTACAGATGGCATGTTTATGGTAATAATTATGATCTTAATTTGTTCAAATAAGCCCCCCCCCCCCCCCACACCGCCGAAGGGGGGGGGGGGGTTAAAGCTTCAGCGTCCCTAAACTCTGATCTTTCTTTGATCTTCTTCTGTCAAACCGAAAAAGATAGAGCTAAGTTAGTGCTATGAAGACACAGCGTTAATGAATAAAATTTTATGTTTGGTTATGGCGGATCAAGGGGTCTCCAGATCGAGGGGGGGGGGGGGTAAGGGCAAGGAGAGGAATTTTCCACAATTTCAGCATCTTCTTGATATATCTACAACGGATTTTCACCAAACTTGGCAAATTGCATCTTTATGGTGATATGCTCTTGTTGCGACACGGATTGGCGCCCCTACAGGGATTGTCGCCTCCTGCTCGGGGCGACAATCCGTGACGGGCGCTGGCGGCACGGATTGTCGCCCCCGTCACGGATTGTCGCCTGGCGACAATCCGTGACGCTTGTGCAGTTCCCAGTTTTTTACCTCGAAGGCGACAATCCGTGTTGGCAAAAAATTTGTTGCGACACGGATTGTCGCCCCGTCACGGATTGTCGCCCCGGGCTCGGGGTGGTTCCCCCGGTGTTAAGCTTTGGTGGGATGGGTATGACTGGTAAGTTATGCGTGTGTATGTGTGTGTGTGTGTGTGTGTGTGTGTTTATGTGCGTGTGTTTGGAGTGTAATAATACAATATGTAGAAACTGTGCATGTGTGGTGGTTGTATAGTGGTAGTGATTTGTTTGTCTGTGTGTATACGTGTGCCTGTATGCTTACGTGTGTATGTGGAATATAGTGGCGCTACTGTGGCAATACAAACGCCTTCAGAGTGTATGAGCACGTGTTTAAAGAATTCACACCAGCGTTGATCTAAAAATAGTATGGTTGTGTCAGCCAATATCAGCGGTGAGGCGGGCTAGGCGAGAGAGAGACCGAGAGAAAATACATACGAGGGAGGTACCCTCCCCAGATGTTATTTGTCTTTGTTCATTTTTCACTGCAGTCATTTTCTTCCATCAGTCTTATAAACTAGAACGTCCATACCACTATTCTTGTCCCAGAATAGGTTTGGCATGCTTTATGCATGAGCGAATAATTTCCACACGCCGTAAAAAAAAATTTCAATCGTTAGTTGATTTTAGCACAAACGAACTGCCATTGCACACCGCTAATACATACGTAATACAAACAAACACCAACAAACACTCAAACAAATCCTCATAATGCAAATAAACCAACTCAACACCTTTTTTTCCTTGATATTTATTGATTTCATTCAAATCATTCATAAATCGACCCATTCTGGGTGTAACATGAACAAAAAAAAAAGTTACAAATGGCAATTCGAAACACAGACAAATCCATTTGTCAATTTATACCACAAATAATCTCACTTCAACATAGATAACTCGATTATAGACCAACCCTACTAATAATTTCTTCACGAGAAAGTTTTGACATGTAGGGCCCTACCAAACCTATATTCCTTGAATATATTGGTTTGGATCATGTAACACCTTCTTACTTACAAGGGCATATACATTAAAAAAAATACATTACACAAATCTAGAATGAAATCAGTCATAAAAAAACCCGACCACCCCCTCCCCTCCCCAACCAAAACAAATCTAGGGCCTACATCTATCCTAAATATTACCCCCTCCCCTCCCCAACCGAAACAAATCTAGGGCCTACATCTATCCTAAATATTAAAACCTGCCAACATCTGTCATACCATTTATAACTATCCTTCTTCAAATCCAATCCCCAACCCACCAACCCCTGATTAAACAAAACCTAAATCATCCCACACCCACATTCACCAACCCAAAGACATACACACACACACACACACACACACACACACACACACACACACACACACACACACACACGAAGGTTCGTTATTCCGAAGTTTCGTTTTTTTTCGAGGCTTCATTTATCCGAAACACACAATTCCCTATACCTAGAGGTTCGTTGATCCAAAAATGAAATTCGGAATAACGAACCTTCGGAATAATGAGCCTTCGGACGAATGAGCCTTCGGACGAATGAGCCTTCAGAATAACAAACTTTTGCAATAACGAAATGTAACCCCCTTCCCACATACCAATGCACACCCGAACCGATACCACATTCCTTCCTGATGAAACGATTTCCCAATGTTGATAAATAAGACATAATGGACCGTATGCAGAAAAGCAGCATCCACCCGCACGCAAGCTCCACTTCGAATTCATATACAAATCTGCCAAACAAACTCATCAAATTCAAAGCTGCTGATAAAATCAATATCAACGTTTATGCCAGCAACAGCTTACTAGGTATCCCTCCCCACGCGCAGCTAAAAAACACATACGCAAAAAACTGACATAATAAACACATTCTTCCATCACACACACATACACACACACACACACACACACACACACACACACACACATACACACACACGCACACACACACGCACAAACGGACACTAAATTATCATGTGCACGCGCACATACACACTTCCTTGAAACCTCACCATGACTTTTTACATGGCATGTTTGCATGGATGTAGCCATGTAAGTTATGTGTTAGTATTTCAATGATTATGTCCAGAACGATATTACCCAGCAAAATGTGCTTCGAGGGCGGGCGACAATCCGTGCCGCCAGCCCTCGTCACGGATTGTCGCCAGGCGACAATCCGTGACGAGGGCGACAATCCGTGCCGCCAACGCCCGTCACGGATTGTCGCCCCGAGCAGGAGGCGACAATCCGTGTAGGGGCGACAATCCGTGTCGCAACATGCTCTTAATTTGTTAAAATGAGCCCCCTCCCACACACACGCACACACACACACACACACACACACACACACACACACACACACACCGCCGAAGGGGGGGGGGGGGTTGAAGCCTCAGAGTCCCTAAACTGTATGTGATAAGTCCCTAAAATTTTTATCTTCTGTCAAACCGGAAAAAAATAGAGCTTAGTTAGTGCTATGAAGACATTAATGCCATGAAATTTTATTTCACGTTTGATTGTAGCGAATAGAGGGGTGTTCCTATAAGGGGGGGGGGGGCGAGTAAAAGGGAAAGGGATTTTCACATATTCTGCATCCTCTTGAGAAATCTTTGACGGATTTTCACCAAAGTGGGAGGTAGCATCTCTATATAGGGTAATAGAATCTCACTTTGTTCGAAGGGGCAACAAGTCCAATTTGTTACCCTTCCCCAAAGCGGGGGATAAGACCAAGGTATCACCCACGTCATAAGCAGAAGTGAAATTTCATCAAAGTATAGGTCTACCTTCTAAAAATTTGATAAAATTGTGTTCAATTACTCTTGGCTGTAAAGAAAATTTCTTCAAGTATGTATTCCTATTTTCATATATGTAGGGTTTTCAGAAAATTCTGAATTCCACGCGAACGACCCCATTCCCCTCGTCTTGTTCAAGGGGCGGAGATGGGGGGCCCCATCTCCTCCCTTCTTATGGGTTGGGGCAGTGCTCATTTAAACAAACTGAGGTCATATCACCAGATAAATACGCTACGCTACGTGCCAAGCTTGGCGAATATCTAATATATAAGGGTTTCAAGAAGAAGCTGAATATGTGAAAAATCCGCCTCCTCCGCCCTTGAAATTAATTCATGAATTTGCTATAACGGCACTCTATTAGCTCCATCACTTTTGTATAGAAGGCTTTTTTTAAAGCTGAAATGGAATTTATTACCCGAGGGATGCGTCTTGAGTTTTCAAGAAAAAGACGAAAATGTGAAAATTAAGCCTCCTGAATTAATACCCCCTCCCCTTTTGGGGCATCCCCTAGTGAACCTACTCCATGCATTAACTGTACTTACTAAAAAAGCGCGGTACTATCTTTATAATATCTCTTACGTATGGTGAGAGAGATACTTACATACTCACTCTCAATCCCTTAGGTTTGAGCCTTCGTCTCACCCCAACCACGCCCGCCCCCCCCCCCCCCGCGGTTTGTTGCCCCTTAGTGAGATTCTATTACACTAGTGATGCTACCTCCCACGTTTGCTGAAAATCTGTCATAGATTTGTTTAAGGAGATGCTGAAAATACATTCTTCATCATCCATCCCGCAACACCCCTTATCCCCCCCCCCCCCCCCCCCAATCAGGGCACCCCTTGATCCGGTATAATTAGGCATGAAAGTCTTCACAACACTAACTTAGCTCTATCTTCTTTTTTTTTCGGTTCGACAGATCAGAAAAATCCAGAGTTTAGCGAATGGGAGACTTCAATTCCCCCACCCCCTTATCCCCCACCTCAATCTTCGGCGGAGGGGGGGGGGGGGGGGCTCTTTTTAACAAATTAAGATCGTATCACCATAAGGATGCTATCTGCCAAGTTCGGTGAAAATTCGTCATAGAGTTTTCAAGAAGATGGAGAACATTTTGAAAATCCCCCTCCTCTCCCTCACCCCCACCTACCCAGATCAGAGCACCCCTGGACCCGCCATAATCAAACATGATATTTCTGTCATTAATGTCTTTATTGCACGAACTTTTTCGGTTCGACAGAAGTTTAAAAAACAAAAAAATCAAGAGTATAGGGACTCTGAGGGTTCACCCCCCCCCCCTTCGGCGGTGGGGGGGGGGGGTCATTTTAACAAATTAAGATCGAATCACCATAAATATACTACCTGCCAAGTTTGGTGAAAATCCGTGATAGATCTTACAAGACTATGCAGAAAATCCCCCTCCTCCCCCTCACACCCCTTATCAGGGCACTCCTGGACCAGTCATAATCAAACCTGAAACTTTAGTAGCTAGTATCTTCATATAACATAGTTCTATATTCTTCGGTTCGACAGAAGATTACAAATTCCAGAGTTTAGGGACCTGAAGCTTCAACTCCTCCCCCCCCCCCCCTTGGCGGTGGGAGGGGGTGGGGCTCATTTCAACAAAATTTAATAAAGATCATATCACCGTAAAGATGCTATCTGCCAAGTTTGGTGAAAATCCTTCTTGAGATTTATCAAGAAGATGCAGTAAATGCGAACAATCCCACTCCTCTCCATCACCCCCCCCCCCCCTAAAAATCAGGGCACCCCTGGATCCGCCATAATTAAACATAAGATTTCAGTCATTAATGTCTTCAAGGCACTAACTTTAAGGCACTTTATATTTTTTGTTTGACAGGAGAAGATTTAAAAATCCAGAGTTTAGGGACTCTGAGGCTTTAACCCCCCTTCGACCAGGGGGGGGGGGGGGGGTTACTTGGGGGCTAATTTCAACTTATAAAGATCATATCACCGTAATGAGGCTATCTGACAAGTTTGGTGAAAATCTTTTCGAGAAGATACTGAAAATGTAGAAAATACCTCTCCTCCCCATCATCCCAACCCCCCCCCCCCCCTCCCGCGATCCGGGCACCCCTAAATCCGTCATAATCAAACATGCAATTTCAGTCATTAATGTCTTCAGAGCACTAGTTTAGGGACTTTGAGGCTTCAATCTGAAGCCTCCTCCCTACTTATGGCCGGTGCCCTGCATCCCTGGATCTGCCAGTAAACTTGAACTACTGTCATCAATGTCTTTATAGAACCAACCTAGCTCATTCTTATTTGATTAGAGAATATAAGAAGAATTTCGATAAAACCGTAGTTCTGGGACTTTGAGGCCCCCTCCCCTTTTTTCGGGAGGGGAGGGGGGGGGGGTGGCTACTATAAACAAATGGAGATCCCATTGCCATAATCGTGCTACCTGCCACTTTTGTTGAAAATCTGTCAAGGATTTCATTAAGAAAATATAAATGGGGGAAGTTCACGGGCAGTTTTGATATAGAGTTTATCTACTATCTTTATACACAATATCGCTAAAGTATATAATTTGCACATTTCCCGGCAAAATTGAACTTTTGCACATTTCCCGGCGTCATGTTTGCACATTTCCCGTTGATGAAATTTGCACATTTCCCGGCGAGACGTTCGCACAATTCCCGGCGTTTGCACATTTCCCGACTCCACAGGGGTAGATTCTTAATGATCAAGGGATCTGACAATGCAGATTATGTGGATGTAGATTGTATGGATGTAGGATTATAATATGTGGTGGAGACATGGGTGGAAATGAGCTGCTTGGCGGAGGTCTGAGACGTGCCAGCACTTTTCGTCTGACAAAATTATATGGGTTTATTTTCACGTCTGTTTTTGCTATTGCTTATCCATTGTTTACCTTCATCTTTGAAGGTGTGAAAAAGAATAAATGTGTGCCTTTACTAGAAAAAGGAATGTACTCCTCTATCATGTTATTATGAGGTCATTTTAGACCAGCCTCTTCTACGTTCTTCTAGAGTAAGCGAATATATACAAATACACAACACACACATTGTATTTTGAAAACATTTCACGATAAAGAGTTTTTAAATAATATCATAATAGCGAATGTTTAGGAGAAATCATGTCGCACTGTGAGTGGATAATTGCCTGTTAAAGCATTTAGAAACTAGAAAATTTTGGAATTGATTTATGCTCGTGCATCTATATTCAGCTAGGGAATTTGTTGACACGCTGTGTATACATATCAATGTGAAGGAGAAATTCCCGCCTACGTTAATGAAGAGGCCAAGTGTGTATCCGGCAAGGATTTGTTGTGTATGAGATTTTCTGTTCATAACCTGCACCTTGTTACTTGTTATTATGTACAGTACTTACCTGATCTGGGTTCCCAGCGCCAGTAATCATATATTTTTTTTTAAAGGTAGAGATTTAGACAAACTGAATACTGAACTTTTCATATCATATCAAACCTAGATTATGTACATGTATATCATAATCATTCATCACACACGCACACACACACACACACACACACACACACACACACACACACACACACACACACACATATCTATATAATATATACAGTATATATATATCATATTCTACATTGACATAACTGATCAGCATTTGCAAGGCCCTGGCGATTTTTTTTTGTAAATCATTTTAATATTTGAGGAGACAGAAATAGAAGAAGCTTATTGATATACAATTGAAAGATCTGATGATGTATTTCTTTATTTTTAAAACGCCATGCAGTCTGTAATGTCAGTATGAGTTTAATATGCAGGAAAGGTGGAGATGACTTTTTCAAATCACATCGACCTACCGAATGAATTAATTTATCAAACAATACGATTTGTAAGAGTCAGAAAGACCTTTACTACATTACACTGTACTAGTTGAGACAATCGATCTCATGTTCCTCACCTAAGCATCGTTTGCTTGTGATAAATTGTAGCATGTATAGGTCCATGTCGGTAGTTGTTGATATCATTCCAAGCTTTTCTGTTCATGTGTCATTCCACAGTGGTATCGCATGTCATGTTGTATGTTGTCATGTTGTATGTTAATACATCTTTGCATATATAGGTCCTATGATAAGATTGACCTAATAGAGTGTTATATATCAAGTTCCAAACCCAATCAGTTAAAACCCTTTTCATTAAAAGACGGTTTCAGCTGAAACCCTTTTCATTAAAAGACGGAATATGAAGTAAATCAATATCATGTTATTGTAGTTTATTTCAGAATAATTCGGTAGTGTATGCAGTTATTGCTTGTTGGATACCAGGTAACCTAACATTACAATCTGAGTACTCAGTATGCACGCTTTATATCACACAAGCTAAAACCCACAAACCTCATGTCATCTCAACTTTTTTAGTGACCATTAAGGTGTCTCAGCACCGCTTACTTACACGTGTTTAGAGTGATAAATTTCTACCAGACCTCCCAACCTTACTGACTGAAAAATAGGGAAGAAAGAGCAGTTTCCATAGGAGTGTGTAGTATGTGTAATTATCAAGAAAAGTAGGAACTCCTATTGAAACATGACCTAGAATAGGTCAAAATTCAGATTCTTTCCTCCAAATTCAGAATGGTTGGGAGGTCTGTTGTACACTTCCAACGCTATACATTCATACGTGTGTGGTAGAAAGTTATTGCAACTTATTTTCCTGTGAACTACACTCTGACATGATATTTTCATCTTTATTGAGTTGCTCTTATTTTCCAAGTGAATAACTTCGTAATTGAGAGGAAAATACCGAAACTGGAAACTGTGTTAAATATATACATATATATATATCATATCATGTCCGAATGGTGGGCAAGCTTATTTGTGCATGCGAGTGTAGTGTCTTTTTGTTTGTGAATGTTTTGTCTCTGCGCAAAAACTGGTGATATCACTGCGAATTTCATTGGTTCACATTTTTTATGAACAGCATTGTGCCATGTTGCGCATATCCTTCGAAGGAAATAAAATTTTATTTCTTTGTTTGTTGGAATTACACGAGGTTTACGATAAAATTAGTGGTGAAACTGCAAATTGGCAATAACGTCCTAACTGACGGTATATTTTTTTATGATAAGTTTACCATAACAATATTCATAATAAAAACGATTTGGATTTGATTTCCTGGTAAATTTTGCACCCACACTTCAGTAGACTGCGACATAGTGAAAGTGATGTCAGCATGCTCTTCAAAAGCATTCAATTACAAGAGTACGATTCAGGTTTTGAGAGATATGTTTACCAGCTTGCAAAGCATCGATTCAAGAAGAAAGTACTGATTGTTTCGGTTGCTGTTCAATGTGCGTCTACGGTCTTTACTATCAATCAAATTGGTGAACAAACCTGGGAACAGAAGAGTGGCTTACAATAACCCGTTTTGCATTACAAAATCTCTGGACAATGGACTAAATTGAAAGTTACATTAAGCACACATTTTAGCTCTGACGCCCTCTGTCTCATTACAAACCTCTTGAAATAAGGAAACAGCTCAGTTGATAAAATATCTATGTCCATAGTCAAGTATTGGGAGTAGTCACCGCAGTGAGTGGTCTGTCTCTTTCCCTTTACTTTTTGCACAATTGCTCTATTGTGAATGCGTGTGTTCGAGGCAACTACATGTCGATTTAAGGGTTGCAATCATGATACGGAGTACAATATAAACATGCTGTTTCAGTCACTTGTCATGTGTACACTGTCAACATACAGACATCTATAGATATAAAGAACAAGAAAAAAAAAAATCAGTTACAGATATAGAATGTGAGTGGATGTACACAGTCCTTGATTGCTTTATCATCACTCATCGTCATCCGTGACTTGAACATTAATCAACACTTTGGGTGAAAGAGGCATTTGTTTATCAAATATATATTGCATGTTGCATTAGATATGATATTGTTGCGTTTCAAACAAGAGTCAATGAATCAATCACACCAACATAAAATCATTGCATTTACAGAGAGAACATTTCTTGGCATCTTGACTTCAGGAGGACCAAATTCAGACTTACTACCAAACAGGAGTTTTAGCTTGGCATCATTCCCAGCCAATTATACAAACAATTAACCAGTTGGCTACTTCCATCATAGAAGAGATTAAATAAAAAACTAATGTAGGTACAATCGGGCAATAGGGTGGTAATTGGAGGGAGGCATGGCTATATACAACAATAGGACAAAGGAACATAAAGTTGAGATTATTTTTAAATGGTGACATCAAACGTCTGAGCTACTGGGGGAGGACAAAGGATAGGTATTTGCATGGTCAGTACAGTAGATGAGAAAAGGGCTACAATTACTGCTTTATTCTAGGCACCAACACTAAGCTTAAACTTGTGTGTCTTGGTTCAATTAACACATAGGGGCTAAGTCCAGTTTATGACTTTAGGACAAAGGACATTCAATCTGTACAAGATATATGTGTGGGAGAATGCTGATAAGAATTAAGACATTGAACCTGACTATGAAGTGTAACTAGTATACAGGACAAGCTACTGACCTTAACACTATGATTTTGAAAAATCTAACTTTGTAAGACATGCTGATACCTCGAGAGCAATTACGAGTACACGTGCCAAAAATATACAAAATAATTACAACTGTACATTCACACTTCTTCTATTTTATTTTGTATCGTATCGGATATTGCAGATTTAATATCAGTGTATTACAAATAAATTGTAATTTCCACACACATATGGTACTCAGCGCTATCTTTTTGCTACGCTGTGAGTACTTCATAGATATCTATGATGCCCTATATCCAAATGAAGGGGTCGGTGCAATATAGTGCTAACCCACACAATAGTCATTTTGAGATAATCGCTGTTGAATGTTTGGAAAGTCCATACATTGTACACTAATAAAACATGAATGCATGTATTTTTACCATCTTATTGGTTGAATTCAAATATGATATTTTTTACGGAGGTTAGAGTGAAGGATAAGGATTATGAAAATGCATGTAACTCAATTTTGACAAAGTGTGGGTTAGCACTATATTGCACCGACCCCTTCAAATATTAAGGTTTAAGGGAATCTTCGACGTCACATGTAAAGAAAATCGATGGTGACAGGAAGTAGAAGGGTAGGGGTCATAAAGGGTCGACAACAAAATAGATTCATCAACTTATTAATCTCTCTCCATACTTACTTCAGTATTTCCCATTTCATTTCAATATCCCTTCAATTCAAGACTATCAAGAAAATTTACACAACGATGTTAAAAGATGGCGTATGTGCTTTGTAGCTGAAGCTGTTGTATTTTTAATGTTGTCATTGTCTGTTGTGTTTCGAGGTGCCAAGGGTAAGAGGTAGAAGAAAAATAAGCAGAATAAAGTTTGGGGCTTGCACGCATCATGGGTCATGGATCATGTCTGGATTTGCACCATCCGCCATCGACTTCAATGTAAATCTGTGATCCTTTACTGTCATTTTTATTATATTGTTGCTGGAATCCAGACGCTTGTTGGCTATTATTGCAGCTTTGGAACTTCACTTCGGAATTTACAACATGCTGGCCGTCCTTAGCTATACAGGGCGTGTCAGAAAAAACTATACACTTTTGAAAAAAAAATGTTTAAATTACATTTCAAAATATTTTGAAGATTTTTTACATAATTATGGATGCCCAATAGTCTCATCTATCAAGTGCAATCAACAAAACAAATTTTTATTCACGCTTGACTGAACACTGACGCTCTTTGTCGAGAGTGTGAAAAATGACTTGCACCAAATTGAAAGAAGATGGAAAATTCAGCCAGCAATCCAAACAAGTGCTCCCATTCAAACAAAGTGCTCTTTTGCTTAACGCTTTGGTTATGTTATGATAGTCTGAATATTTTTTGTCAGCTTTATGGTAATTCTAATGATTTCATTTCTAAATCAATTGGTGACAATTAGAGTGTAATTACTTCAAGATCTTTAAAGCACAGTTTTCACAATACACGGATACATCAATACCATATAACTGCCAGTTATTGATTAATGCGGTAGTGGCACCAAATCAATCAACATTTAAATCATTCATCCCATTAATCAATCAATTGATTGAAGAATTAATCGATGAATGAATGAATCAATCAATCAAGCAACCCATCAATACAGCAACCGATAAATCAGTTAGTCAGCCATTGAGTGGTTCAGTCAAACAGTGGATCAACCCAGTAATCAATCACTTTCCAGTCATTGAAATAATCACTCGGCTGATTGAACGAATAAACTAACAAATAAATCAGTTTTTCAAACATTGATCGGCCTTTATGTCGGGGGGGGGGGGGATATTCCCTATGTCAATCTGCCACTTTCTATAAAACATGCATACAATTGTGACTGATTGATTGATTGATTGATTGATTGATTGAATAATTGATTGATTGATTGATTGATTAATTAATCAGATTGATTGATTGATTGGATGATTGTATTGACTGAATGATCTGAGGATGCATTAATTTTGTACTTTTCTTCTTGACTGAGTGACTGGCATGTGGGTTCAATATGTCTGTGCATGATTTGTGATAACTGTGCTTACAAGATCTCGATGTTGTTAATCAACCTTCCATACAACACAATGGAATCATTTAAAACATGACAGAAAATCATCAGAAAATTTCGAAACTAGCATAACATAATCAAAACTGTGAGCAAAAGAGCATTTTGTTTGAATGAGAACACTTATTTTAACTGCTGGCTGAATTTCCCATCTTCTTTCAATTTGTCGCAAGCCATTTTTCACACTCTGGACAAAGAGCGGCAGTGTTCAGCCAAGCGTGAACAAAAATTTGTTTTGTTGATTGCACATAGTAGATGAGACTATTGGGTATCCATAAATGAAGAGTTCGGTTTCAAAAGGTAAGGTACTATATCCATAATTTCAAGTTCTGAGAAAAACGCGGTTTTTTAATTATCATATTTAGCAAGCTCTGACTGGAATGATATTTCCCCCTATTGTACTGCTAGATGATACAACACTAAAACCACTCTCTAAGAAAATCCAGGTCCATACATTTATTTTTAATGAATTAATCATTTTTATATTTTCGTGAATGTAGTACCTTTTGCAACCGAAAGTGGATGTAGTACCTTTTGAAACCGAAATTTCACATGCCAGAGATATATTCAGTGTGATGTTATGACATGTTTTGCGGATTTATTTTATTTTTCAGCAATGGTGTTGATGGGGATGGGATACGAGGTCAAGGGGGCCTAGGTAATTGACAATGCCCTGCCCTATTTAGCAGCAAGAATATCAAACCAATGTGCATCGCTAATGCCCCACTGCTCCCTTGCTGACCAATCTTTTGAATTGGAATGACTGTGATTGGTCATAAGCATAGGGGGATCCATTATGCGTGAACGGTTATAGATGGGGAGGGGTCACAATATCTCACCAGGTGATTTCTCTCTTCCCTTTTCTCCTTTTGTTTTTCTCTCACGAGCTTTATCTCTACTTTTTCCTCTTTGTATTAAATTTTTGGCTACTTCTGTCTGTGACTTCTCCCTTCACGTGTTTCAAGAATACTGTATTAATTATCTTTTATTCATTTTTTTTTTCAATGTAACTTCTAAGGGGAAAGGTGGAAAAGCAGCATCTGAATGTGCTGTATTTTGTCAACGCTGTAATTAAATTCATTACATGAATTTCATTCTTGTATGTTCTTTATCAGGTAAGATAAATCTGATAATCTAATAGCTGATAAAAATCAAGACCGTCGATGAGTATTTTGACCACCTAATAGTATACTATTAAAACACATGCCTTTGTGACATTGTATAAGTAAAATGTGTCATTTACAAGAATAAATGTAAATCTATTGTTCAAAGCTGTATGTTACTCGCTATGTGTACTTTCAAGCCCTGGTACTTAAAATCATGCACGTATAGAATAGCACAGCATACCCACAGGTATAGCACTGTTGGTAGGGATGTTAGAATTTCATGCCATTGTATACATTTAATGAAGTAACTTTGCTTTCATACTAGTTGTCAAACACTTATTAGCTGTGAAGCTATTTATGTAAGAAATAGACCATACCTACAAAGTGTCTGTAATCAATTCTGGAGACAATTTATAGCTCAAACTCAACACCTTAGCAATAACGCACAGTACCGGTAACTAACAGTAAATGCAGTACGTGGGATTATATGAGAGTCGCATAATTTTTCCCGTTTCTCCGCCGTTTCTCCTTTGCTCTTCTCTACTGCTTATTATTCACGATCCTTCTCCTGGAATGGTTTGTTTTGTCTATGAGTTCTCCTTCATTTTCCTACATTGTTTGATTGAAATGTGATGAGTTTGTCAAGATATTGGTCAGATTTGCGTGGCGATTTTAACAGAAAGCCAAAAAGCCAAAAGCCAACTTCTATTGTTTACAGATTAAGTCAGTAGACAATGGTAGAGGGTCAAGCCAATGCTGGTCTCTGATTGGTCAATTTCCCGATGATGTCATTGGAGTGGATGTAGTACCTTTTGCAACCCAACTAAAATGGATGTAGTACCTTTTGCAACCGAACTGATTTTTAAATGTATTTTTTGAACACTTTCTGGTTAGAAATTCAGCTTTTCGTTAGTATAGGTGTAAAGAGGTCCTAAAAATGAGTACATCAACACCAAACAGTGGATTTTGATGAAAAATGGATGTAGTACCTTTTGCAACTGAGCTCTTCAAATATGGAAAAATCTTCCAAATATTTTGAAATGTAATTCAGGCAATTTTTTCAAAAGTGTAACGTTCTTTTTGATACGCCCTGTATAACCATCGTCATCTGTGTCTCCGGTCAGGGATGTGTGATGGCCGATATGATCAAAGTGCATACTTGGCCTGGGCCAGTTTTCAACCCCGTCAAATGCATCACTTCTAAACATGGAGAAATCACCCTTGTTAATCTTTGAATCGTACACTGCAGGTTTTCTACCGGGTGGGCCTTGGTCAGCTGCGTCAGTTTCCTCATGGATAGAATGGATGCTGTCATCCCCTACATCGTCGTCGGAATTGGATTCTTTGTTCTCTGCCTCTGGCGCGGTCTTGGAGTAAAATCTGGGCCTGAAAGGGATTGAATATTCAAAGTACACAAATACTGTTTCACAAACCCGTGCAGAAAAAAAAACAGAGAGCAGGAGATCGTACACAACACTGGGCATTTCGTTGAAAGATGTATTTTTGTACGTTTGACCTGTTACTTTCCATTAATATGTCCATGTATCGGTAACTTTAAATTAAATTCAGTTCAATTCAATTTCTCAAACAACCATGGAAATATGGTTGGCAATGTTACTCTAACATGCATAAAAGACACCATCAACAACAATAACAACAATAAAACATTAAAACCAAAAACACAGGAGGCAGTAGGTTCGAAACCTACCGGAATCAGTACGGTCATGATTCATTCTGCATCAGCATGGCTACTACTTGACACTGATAAATTCGGTATTCTATTCAGTCGACGTGTCAATAAGTGGCATAAACAAAACAAAACAAAACAAAACAAATCAAGAAGAAGAATAAGAAGAAACACATACATCCCATTAACTGCACATGTCCTATTTGGAGACAGTGATTTTTTTTAAGTATGTTGAATCCACAAGTTTATCAATAGGTAGACCCACATTTGTAAATATTACTAATTGGAAAGCAAGTACCTGTTCTTCATGCAATGAAGTAAGAACGAAATTAGCACTGTCAACACTGCCACCGTCGCCCCAAGCAAAGCGCTGATCCATATGAAGGAACTTTGGCATGAGCAGAATATTTCTGGAGAGTCAAGTTATAAATATATCTCACTCTTTTCTATTTCTTTTCATTTTCATTTAAATTTTGTTCAGATTTTTTTTTTTTTTTTGCATCGACCATACATTACAAATGAAACACAGTCATTTTCAAAACAATATGGCGTATTATCAGCGTTTTCGAACATAACATATATTTATGTTAACAATAGGCAGATAACAAAGACAAAAGTCACTTGGATTTTGAGATCTTCAGAATGAGTGGAAAAGAATGATCTGACTGAATCAATGATGAAATATGTGAAATCATGCTGTAGCCAGTCCTTTCAACTGATATGATAAACAGGAAATACGATATTTTCCTGTACTTACAATCAGGTGACACAATAAAGAAAAAAAGGCCTTACCAAATTCAAACTGTCAATGACTATGACGTGTTATCCACTTGCTTCTTTTGATTATCGGTCTTTACACCATGACCTAATGTAAAATACTTTTCTATACAACGTACCTTCTCTTTTACATTCGAGTCTCAAGCAGGACGCGACTGAAGCATTCCAAACGGGGAAGTATGTTGACCAACCAGATAGTCCCACACACTGTAATGTCGCGCTGCCATAGATGACGTAACCTTCTGCACAGGTAAGAGTTAACCTTGACCCAAAGTTCGTGATATTGGAGTCCCAATAACCATTACACACATGACCGGGATGATCGCAAGATGCAAGTGAATCTGTCAAACCATTTGATAGAAATGGAACAAAAGCAAGAACATTATAGTGTTAAAAAAATGAGAACCATAAATGTGTGCAGGATATGATAATTGAAACTTAAAATCGAATAACAAGTTTAACGTTTGAACCACCTCCCTCCTGTCTGCCTATCCGTATTTCAATTCTTCGACTGTAACAGTTCGATTTTTTTTTTGCCATAATGCTTGTTACAGTGACTTATAGGTTGACGTATTCTTTAAAATGTTTTCTTCCTGAACTCTTGACTGCAACTAAACTCTAACTCTGTTCTGCTGGAGCTATAATTTTCCTAGGGTTTTGTTGCTTTGTTTATCTCTTCGTCATTCTCATTTCTCATTGCTTCTGACGTGTCCTCACGAAAAATATAGAATGGAAAACAATTTCATATCTTATTCTAAATAAGAATCTTATATTTGCCTACGTCAGGGAACATTCATAGAACTGAAAAATTAAACTGTCAATGCTTGTCTCACCTCGACATTTCAGCCTGACAACCGTGTTCAGAGAACACTTAGTCGTTGCCTGTGAACAATCCATTAAACGCCGAAACGAAGAACCTGTGAAATAATACTGGTATTGTGAGAACCACTTATGCTTGAATATTGAAAAGAAGATCACAGTTACCTCTAATGAAATTATCAAGGAAATCAAATGGAGAAGGGATATTTTGTAGCAATATGGCACTGAACTTTTTGAAAAAGAAAAGTTTTTAACAGTAATATAACTTGTTAACAGTTACACACACACACACACACACACACACACACACACACACATATATATATATATATATATATATATATATACATATATATATATAAATACATAGATGTATACATGTATATATAAATACATACATCTATGACATATATATATATATATATATATGTATATATATGTGTGTGTGTGTGTGTGTGCGTGTGTATATATTATCGTTCTATTTTGACTATAAATAATCACATGAGACAAACCGAGGTGAATGTTTTATTTACTACTAGTAGGTGACTAGTGAACTTCGTTTCCTGCTTGATTTTATGTTTCAGTTACTATTATTACAATATCGTATACAAGCATCCCAATGCACTAATCTTATTTAAGGATATTGGGAATCTATACTGTCATGATGTCACCTTCTGGGCATGACAGCAATTTAGAACTGTCCCTCTTTACTGTACTGGACAAAGTCTGAGCCGAATACTCTTCTGCAGCTGGGAAGCCAAGTTCACCGCAGATTACTTCAGCAGCTTTGGGGGTAAAGTTGTCAAAGCAGACCAATCCGTCTTGATCAAGAACCACTGAGCCTTCTAGGGGAGAGGGCCCGTCAACCAGCCGAGGTGATGGTATTCCTTGAAAATGAAATGAACAACGTTTCACGAATAATTCATGATGATATACAAAAAAAATCTTGCCACTTAAGACATTAATCATTGTATTGTAGCTCATCCGAGATGAAACACAGTTATTATTCGAATTTTCTGTTCACGCATATTTTAATATAAATAAATGAATAAATAGTTAGATGAATAAATAAATGAATGATAAATATATATATATATATATATATATATATATATATATACATATATCTTTTTGTTACTTTTATTAAGTGTGTGTTTGTTCACTTTCTTTTGCTGATTATATTGTCAAAAGTATGATCCGAGTGGTTCAACTACAGTGTAAAAAACAATATCTGAAACAGAGCACTGTGGACCATGCTTATGGAGGAGCACCAAAGGGGGAGGTCGAGATTCCATTAGAGGGGGAATGAGGGAGGGCTTTTGCATAAAATTGAAATTGAACTAACTGGTCCATACTTTTGATGGAATTTGTTGGACAATTTTCAATAAAACATTGTTTTCGATTTTTAATACATTCGTATTAAAATATTCAATATGCAACAAACAAACAAACAATCGTACAGACAATTTAGAACTAATGCCCTGATAATCAAGGATGGAGGGAATAAACCCGTTAAATTCCAGGGGCAGAACAAAAATGCATATACATTTAAACAGTCGTTGTCAATTATAGATGTGATTATATCAATGTTAGCATTTTGTATTATAGTTGTACTCATAATAAATGATCGTCAGTAGCACTTACCCTCGTAACATTCCTCCCTCATGATGAAACCCACTGGGTAGATATATATACCATATCCGTAGCTGAATCTGATGGGTCAGTGATATAACAGGGGAACTCTGGTTGTAATCCCAAATCACTGTCAGGGACGATTTGTTAGCTATGTCATCCAACGTATGAAATCCCATCACTTTGTTGTTGATAGATCTGATTTCAGTCAGAATTCACCTTCCACGTGGTGCCTGTATGTCCCAAGTATCACGGTTGAAAACACAGTTTTGATCACACCATATCTCGCGCTCTAGAGCCTTCCCCGGACAGTCGAGAGTAAAATCTACGGTGAATAAAATGGATCAAGAAGATTTATTTTTCAAATCAATTGTTTATACTCCTGAATAGATGGGGAGAGAGTAGAATTAAAACTATTCTGCAGTTACTTTTGTCTGAATCAAATTGTTTACTGAGTATATTCGACATCATTTCCCAAGAAAGACAAACCAAAATTGATCCTTTGTGATTTATTTTTACATCAATTCTACTTTTCTTTTGAATGATAAGTAATCTAGGGTCCTGTTTTATGAGGAGTTAAAATTTGTTATATTGTAGTTGATTGCTATCATAAGTCTATGGCAGCTGGTGTATCAAGGACATTTACAATCGATTATATCTTTTGATAAAATGGGACCCAATCACGAGCCTCTTCTACGTTGTGTCTCCTAAAACACAACATTGAATTATGGTTCTTTTTGACTGAAAAAAAAAATACAATACACATTTCATACTGCTTAGTCTAAACGAATGGATAAATATCATGTCAAACATTAGCAATGCCTGCATGAAAGCCATTTTAAGTCTATCAAACTACTTCGTCAATTTTAAAATTAAGCATGTAACAAACTTGAAACAATCCTTAATGCATACTCTAGGAAACAACAAAGATACTCTCTTGTTGTATTGGCTTTTGATGATTGAGAAAAGGTGAACAGATGAAAAATGACGACACCAGCAACCATCCACAGTATGTAAGCCATTCTCTCGTCAAATTGAACGCTGAATAATCAATGCTGTACACTCGACAAATTTAGCATGAAATCTGAAGACTCCAGCAAAGATTCCGAATCAATAAAGAGTGTCCCTATACTCAAGGACAGATCAAATGTGTAACACGCTGTAATTGAGACCAAAGGATGTATCTTTATATTCTCATGGAATTTTCAACTGCTGGTGGTAACGGTTTTAATATCATGAAGAAATAGTGTGTGGTAAGACTGAGCAATTCTGCAAGTTTCTGTGAGATGTGTGCGTGTCAAACAGAAAATGCAGCAGAATTGCATTGCAATAGGCAATTAAGGAAGCAAGAACCTAATTCAACTACTTGAGAACGATAGTCAATCATTATTTTGATTTGCATGACTTAATAAGATGTCAAGATATCTCAACAGCTTTCATCATAATGTTTAATTACTTTGGTAGTTGCTACCTGTGTCAGCAAAGTAGCTCATTTGCCCTGTTGACATACCCGATTATACGGTACTCAAGTGATAAATGTCGGGACATCTTAATCCATGTGCATATAATCATCCTATTTAATTCCTTTCTAAACATGAAATCTAAACTGCCGTAATGTGGGGAGGGATAGGGATGACATTAATGGGTCATGGAAGTGCAGGTTCTTATGGGCTGATTTTGACATCCCTCAATCTTTTGGAGAAAGTGACATTGTTTGTTTTTTTTTACATTGTATGTCCATAATCATAATAATGAAGACTTACACAATAATAAAAAGGGGATTAATATTTATCATACCGAGTTACCAGATATCAATGTCATCATTATTTCTCGAAGCTTGTAAATAATCATTTGTTTGTAAATCTATAAGAATATAAAGTAGGCTAGCATTGAAAGATCCCACTGGCTAAGTTTACAAGCTGTACATTTGTGTGTGTGTGTGTGTGTATGTGTGTGTGTGGTCCAGTGACAAAATAAATTATTTCGATATTCATTGAAATGCTCTTCTTGTGACATGATTATTTCCGCAATTCAGTATTACCCATATTCAAAGTCATGCTTTAGTATTTTTGAAATACCTATACACACAAAAACACAAGAAAGAAAAAAAAAGTATTGAAGAGTAATAATCGACCGTAAGTATCTGCCTTACGCAAAGCAACATAGAATCAAAACGGCAATAAACCAGCTCTGAATTTATCGGTTCTAACATTAACTTTAGAAAATAAACGTAAACTTTATAACTGAACTGAGTACAATATCACGATTTCGGTAATGAGAGTGACATGAACAGCAAAGTTTCTCGTAAATTTTACCACTGAATACCGGCAAAACCCGCGGTTGGTAAAGAGAGAGGGGGAGAGAGAGAGAGAGAGAGAGGAAGAGAGAGAATCTTTAGAGATTTTAAGAATAAAGTTTGAAACTTAAATCAAAATTGCAATGAGAAATCAATGTAAGTACACTATGGTCTAGCATCGACGTCAAGTCAATGAACCCATGGATCACCCCCCCCCCCCTCCACCCTCCGCAACAAGTCACCCAGTCAACCCGACGTACAACAACACATTATAACAATAAACAGAATTCTGCATTCTGCATTTCACGATACCGAAAAAAAAACCAAAAGAAAAGTAGAAATCCTTCACTTTCTTTTATAGTCAGTATATTCAAAGTACATGTATCTCTTTCAAAGATGTGAGACCTTGAGAATTGTTCGGCAATAATTATGAGTACGCTGTCCTCTACGGCAACCAATGCCGAAGAATGGCGATCACGTTTCCGGAAAATGCCGAAGACGATAGTGAGATGTAGTCGGATCTGGTCCGGCAGCCTTTCGGATTCTTGCAAAAATATATAAGAATTGTCCCTTTTTCACAGTAAGCAAGCAATTTTCCCATGTGTGTGTGTGTGTGTGTGTCCTCCTTTTATCATTTTCTGTAAATTGGAAACAACTGACAACATCCCCCTTTGTTCATATTTCCTGTAAGCAATGAAGGGACAAGTGATCATAAATGACTTTAACCTGTGGGCATTAATGCTACAAATGATATTCAAAAATGCAAATGATGTGGAAAGTCTGAGTGCGTAGTATAGTATAATATCATTCACTGTGTAAGGTTTGCAAGTCATCCTATGCGGCATCTTGTTGTCCAATCAAAATCAACAGAATACACTTATTCTGATTACCACTGACACAACGCAGCAATTGCAATATTGGAAGTTGATGAAAAATGACCACAAAATACCCATCAAAGCGTCGGGCATTGAATTTTGTGGTTGTACAGAATAGTCACAATAAGCAAGCCCTAAACTCTCCAGTTGCATGTAAATTGTCCAAATAATTTCTAAAGGTATGGGGGGGGGGATCGTAAATACATCTTTTCTCTGTTTTTAGAATGTCTTCGTAGAGTTGATATGCACACCGGATATAAAGCGTTCCACTACTATAAAAAAGAAAAAAAAAACTAGAAATGTCTCTATGGCGACTGGTATGCCTCCGCTATAAATGCATGGTTCTCCTAATTGTACAATGTCTTGGCAATGTGTGATGATAGTTTCGCATAATTGCAAAACATTAAAATGACGGGCTTGTCACAAATGTGATGAATATTCACTTTCCTTGAACTAGTATTGGATATTATTGTTTACGTGGTTTAAGAGTGCAGGCATTCGGGGATTTGAGGATTTTTACTTGACTTTTGACTTTTTGATAAGTTTATGCATTAAGTAATTTTCAAAGTATAGAGAAGAGTGTTTCATTATTTATATATTGTAAAATTCTAGCATTTTAACCTGGCCTTTGCCCCTTGACCTTTGACCCTATGACCCTAAAATTCCCAAGAAAATCACTGTTAGGTAGAACATGCATCGATAATGACTAAGTTTCATGATGATACCTTGAGTCACTGTTGAGATATGGTGGAAGAAGTGAAATTAAGGACTTTCACTTGACCTTTGACCTTTTTGGCAAGAAACTTCCAAGAGAATCTCTTTTGGGTAAGACATGTATATATTCTGTTTCAAGAAAAATCCTTTAGGAATTGCATAAATAAGAGGTCAATAGGGACATTTTAATTGGTTGACCTTGACCTTTGACCCCGACCTTTGACCCACTACCCCAAATTCCCTAAATAATTACTGCCAGTCAGTACATGGATATGTACTAAGTTCCATGAAATACCTTGAACCATTTGCGAGATATGGAAAAAGAAGTGAAATTTTCATATTTTTACTTGACCTTTAACCTCATGATCCCAATCTCTATCTGGAGAATCCTCATTTAGCAGTACATATATACACTAAGTTTCAAGCAGTGAGGCATTTCATAGATATCGGGGAAATAGTGAAATTTTGAGTATTTGACCTTGACCTTTTGAACTTTGACCTTGAGTATGTGACCTCAAAAGTTGATAGGCACAACTTCGCCCACTCATACATATACATGCCAAGCTTCATAAGGATACCTCAAACAGTTTTTTAGTTCCGCTGTCCACAAAAATTGATTACGGACGGACGGAAGGACGTACGGAAGACGGACGGACGGACAACCCGAAAACATAATGTCTCCGGTGACACTTCGTGACGGAGGCATACAAAATTCCTAAAATCAACGAAAGTTATAAAATGCAAATCAGTTGAAGAGTTTGGACTCCATTAAGTGGTAGTCAAGATGGTATTGGAATTCATGTTCAAATGTTTCTATTCCTAAATAGCATAAAGTGAAGAATCATGAGACACCAAACACTTCGATCCTGTGTTAAATGAAACGAACACATCATTAGTATGGGTGTTCATACTTCGGCAGACGTTGATACATCGTGCCTGACATTTATGTAGAGAAATGATTAAGCTCGTGGCAGAATGAGATTATTGCTCTCGTTTGATAAGTTTTGATTACTCGTAATGTATAGTTCCATGGAAAGACGTACCACAACTCGTAAACATTTTATATCTTTACTTACACGTTCTCATGATCTTTTACTATGAGACCATTTTCCCACACTTGCACGTACACACTGTCGTCCAGTTAATCAAAACTAGAGTAAGTGGTAATCAAATAACATCTGTTGGTGTAGATGCTACTAAAATGACTAACTGCAATTTGTTTCCAGTGACACAAGGGGACAGATGATCTACACAACCTAAACGGTTTTGAAAGCAGAAACCTCAAAATATCCTTTTGTCACTTTGGACCGTCACTCCCTCTTATCGATGAAAATATTTAAAGGAAGGTACAGATGGATTTGACCCTATTATCCTTTCTTATTTAGGTATTTTCTCAATCGTTTTTTCATTTTCATTATAATTCACGTAGCAGTAACAGTTGTCAATGTGGTACATAAATAGAAATGTCAAATACATGAGACTGTAAGGAATAAAAATGACATTAGAATCCAGAATTTTTGTGAGTCTTATAATGCGTGCGTTCGTGCGCATGTAATCCTCATACATCTTTGTTGCTATTGTTTTAACATTTTTTTGTAGTTCCGTGACACTTATATTTTCCAAGGTCTGAGAGAATGTTATATATCAGTAGCCCTCTTCCCTTTAAATGGTACCGCCAAGAAAGGTCTTTCGTTTTGCAATGTCATGACAAAGACATCACTCATAATCTATCACACCTATTTCATCTCAAAAGTATGTTTAATGATGCACAGGACAGAATGGATCGGTGAAAATTTGATGCGCGAGTTTAACTTTGGAACTGTCTAAGCCCACGAGAGTAGCGAGTGGGTTTTAGACTGTTCCAAAGTTAAACGAGAGCATCCAATTCTCACTGATCCACGAGATAGGCCTGTACATCATTTGTGTTATAAAATGGGCCCGTAAATTCATGAATTACAACTATTTTCCTCATCATGCGTCCGGTACACCTACAACACTGTATACAAGACTTGAGCCATGCATTCGGATTTAACCGGACGCATGGCTCAGTGTAGATCAGTAAAAATCAATGCATGACAATAATTGACCAATCAGATTGCAGAGATTCAAAAGCCCATTGTGTGATAATTACTGATTCCATAAAAGCGAAATCACTCGGTGCAATCGGCGGGAAGCAGAGCGATATATCGCTGTTTCCTTCAACACCCAGTCACAAATTGGCCTACCGCGCGGGCGCTTGTGGTAAGGGGAGGGGGGGGGGGGGGTCGTTTTTACCATTCGCACCGATACCAATGCTTTACAATTACTCGATAATTTTAGCGCTGAAGAAACGCTAGTAAGGACAATGCATATACATTACGTTAACTTATGCTTTCCGGACAGGCCAAAGGATATTTTCTTTCTCTTCACAGAGATAAACATACTTTAGATAGTTCATTGGCATAATGTTCTCGAAGCAAAATTGAATAAACAAAGGACTCTCTTTGATATCTCTGCGGTCATATGGCAACGTTTGAGGAGCCATTTGTAATGAAATCACAACCTATCAAAGTTCTTCAGCTGCCAGGGCGAGTAATTTTGAACTACAGAAATCGAAAGTAGGGCGCCTACATATGGACATGTGAATAACATAACTATCAGCATGATCAGCGTGGCAGCCCGCGCATGTCTTGAGGAGGATATGGATAGGTTACTATTGATTTAAACGTACAGAATGTAAATTATTGATGTACTTGGTACATATAACGATCGTTGTTCTAGTTATTATAGGGTTTCCCAACTGATTTCATGGCGCAATGAAGTAAAATCATCGGAATGTATTGTAAACTTGCACTATAATATGCGCAGTACCGAAATGTATATATCACTTTTTTTCCTTGTAATGTCACGCCATATGTAGGGATGGGATTCTTTCATTCATTTTGGAATTGTAAATGTACTTTTCTGCTCCTTTTGAGTTACACTTGTTTAAGGATTTGGCATGTTCTAGGGCATAGTACTATAGTTATTAATTCAGAAATATTGTGTCTTTTTATTTCGAAATTATGCGTATGAATGAATGTAACGTGAGGACAGCATATTCTGTAGTAATATCAACATCACAAGCCTTTTACAAGAACGGACACACAAATGATTCTTGGATCAGGATGGGGTATATGGCAATCACAAATCAGCCATTGCCTGTCCTCACTTTGAATTCTATTTTTTCTGGGGGGGGGGGTGTTGGGAGTCTGCGCTCTAAAATTAAAACTTGTCATGTTAACATCACTGGTCTTTCACAAACAAACAAACAAACACACACACACCAACACACACACACAGACACACACACAATCATCATATCCAGATGGGGTTTGGCAAACGCAAACAGTGATGCAGATCAACTTCAAACCGTTGCAATAATGAATTACAGTTTATTTCATTATGGTGCCCACTTATGTGCAAGTAACTTGATAAAGGTACAATGTACTTTGAACATTAACATTAAGAATGAATCTAAAATTATAAACGATTTTGCATAAAATGGAGCTGGTAAATATAGGTAAAAATAGGTAAATATAATATTATAACGAGATTGTGTAAAAACTATGAAAATTGACATTCATACAGAATTGACAGATTTATTTTCCTCTAGTTACATCGCGTTAGACTGTCAAGCATTCCAGCATAGGCCTATATATGTGCATTCAAAAAACATTAATGTAATTTTTGCACTTGACAACACTTTGACAGAAGTATAATGAAGCAATATTATTCCTTAATACGCATTCCTACGTATTCTAATATCATCAAAAATGAAATGGATGGATGTGCGATGGGTGACCTCATTATGAATCATCAATTTTGGAAAAATATAGAAAATTGATCCTTAAATTCAAATCAACAATAAAAGTGGGATGTTTGGTCATTCATTCCCTGCCAGTTTTGGGTATAAGATGTTGATGTCCAAAGACCGTCATAGGAACACAATGGATTATGCGTGATTATCAGGATTTTCCCCCGAACACAAGAGTCAGGTAAATAAGCGTGATTACGATATCACTATAACTATTAATCAAGGCATAATATTCACTTCAGTTTTGTCGAGTTTCAAGTATAAATACACACACACACACGCACACACACAAATTTATGTTTAATTGAAGGAAAGGAATCAATTCAGTTGGGAATGGCGATGAGTTTTCTTGATATTACTTCGTCTCCTCACCTACGCCCTTAACATTGTTTCCGTATGATAAATATATGCCCAGTTAATGTTTAGGATACCAAGCTTATCTCCGTCAAGTGTTTGTCTGCAGTCTACTCTATGTACCATTATGAGTCTTTCCGAGATAGTCACACATTGTTAATAGAAATAAATTACCTTCGTAATGTATACATAGTATACGGTAAGACGAACTGTACAAAATATTACAAAGCTCGTACTACATTGTATATTTTCTGCCCCAATCCCAATTTACACCAATTATTTCGTTAAAAAGATATGAGGTAAATATTGTCTAACTCCAAGACTTTAGATGAATGCAGATAGACTCATCGTGTATATTAAGTAAAAATTACAATTTTAGTGCTTGATGTAGACCCTTGCATTGACATGAAGTGGAGGTACAAACAATATAGAGATATGGCGTTCAGAGAACATTTTTTTTTGGAGGTGTGTCAGCACGGCATATGCATTTATAACAGTAATACATTTTCTGTCTTTCAAGTAAATAATTAATTCGAGTGAAGTACAAATTACTTTCAATGTCTACGGCGTGTAGGACTTGAACAGGAACGCATGCTTTGCTATAATTTCGTGTGTGGGTTATTTACCAAAGCTCGCAGAGAATACAAAGTTGTATGACAAAATGAACGCAGTTCAGTTGACACTGTGCTTGAAAAGTTTGCGGAGTTGCACTGTCGTGGTTTAGGGATTATCTATCACATAGACAACATTATGTTGTACATAATGATCTGTCATCTCTGTCATCTAAATTTTAGAGGTGAAATAACTCAACAGGGCTCAACATTAGGTCTCTTTTTCTTTTTGTTACATATCAATGGCATTGTCCACACGTCGCTTTTCATCGTTATATACTTTATGCCGATGATGCCAGTATATTTTCACTCACATTATAATATTGATACGTTAGTGTGCAGAATTACCAAATGCATCAAACCTGTTTAAGAATAATAGGTTCTAAATTGTAATGGTCTTATGTGACACTGTATCACAAAACCAAGAAAAAAAATCGCCACATGTGATGTTTTTTTTAAAGATTCTGAAAGAACAGACTCTAAGCTTTACACTGTACTATAACTCAATACAAATAGACCTTCCTACCTTATCTAAACAATGGAAAACACCTTTAAGCTCTGGAAATGTGTTTACTGAGAAAAGATGACTTCAAATGAATTAAGAGTCTATTAAAGTGGTTAATCATCACCAAGCTTTGCTCTGTTCAATGAATGGGGAAAAAAGCAACAAAAACAGCTTTTTAAACTCCACAGAAACCACAGTGAGGGGATTATCAAATTAAGATGAAATATTGCACTCTCTCTAAGTACCTTCTATCAATAACTAATACTAACTTTTAAAGCAGTAACCTCATCCTTTAAAAAGTTGTCAGTGTTGAAAGTGAAGAGTATGCAAACGGTTCTTAAAGAAATGAAATTTGGGCCACTGAAACATGTATAATCGCAGTTCTCTGTCATGAAGTGTTGCCAAAAAAAAAAAAAAAAAAAAAACCTGACAAAAATATCACGATTTCCCCTTCATTTTATGATCAAAATCTGAGGTATGGAGTAGAAGACGAATCGCTCTTTCACAAGACATAAAAAAACTAATGATTGCTCAATTTCACCTATTTTGAGTCGTCACACAAATTCAGCGACTTTTTGTTGGTTTTGTTATACACTGTCACATACTGTTGTCATACTTAAACATGTTAAAGTTAGCAACTTGTATTTCCAGATATATAGGGGTTTTTTTTTTCAGACTAAAAGTTATCACCCCAAAATATATACAATGTTAATGCTTCATACGAACGTTATGCCCTTATCCTACCATAACACCATATACATGTATTGTATTCTAGTGTGGTCTACAGGTGTCGAAACAGACTAAACTCAGCTGTATTAATTTACTCCAAAAGAAAGCTTTTCGCACCTGTACTGGCTCACAATATCCAGCCCAAACAAATCCACTATCTAATAAATGAAAAAAAAAATGAATATATTTGATATACACAAATTTCAAGTTCACTTGTTATGTTTTAATAATGTGCGTTGTAATCGGTATATGATGTTTTCTGTGATATTACTAGAAAAAAAAAATTATGTACGAAATTATGTTGAACAAAATAACAAACAAAGACCATATGTGACCGTGCACCTCAAAACGAACATAAAGTCGCACATACTGAGTTTGCGTGAGGACTGAAAATAAGTGAAATGGGTCAACCTAGCCGAACTTGACTTTTTAATATTTTCTGAAAGAGCGGGTCTTCTTTTACATTATGCTAAAATTTGGTATCATAAAACGGGCAGGAAAGTGTGTTTTTTAGCAGTTTATCTTGAACATTTTTGGTAGAATAGTGTGATTAGGTGTGTCTTTAGAATCCTTTTTTCATTTCTAAAAAAACCTTGTCCACCTCTTCATTTTCAACTCTAATAACTTTTGAAAAGATAGTGCTACTGCTTTGAAAGTTGTCATTAATTATGGACAGAATGTGTTAATGAGACATGCTTAATTTCAGTTTAATCTGATAATCCCTTCATTGTTGTTACTCTGGTGGTTTACTTCCTGCTTTTTGTCCCATTCATCACACAACCAGCACGGTTTGGTAAAGATTAAGCGCTTGAATAGACACTGTACTTCAGAGCCTCTTTTCTCAGTTCACACTTTTCCTGAGTTTGTGCTTTCTTTCCAATATTTAGATAGGTTAGAAGAGTCCATCTGATTTGAATTATACATCATTTTAAAGCTTAAGGTCTGCTCTTTCAGAATATGGTCTTATCTAAAAATTCATGTCTGGCGACTTTTTGTTTGTTTTGAGGTGCAGGGTCACATATAATTAATAGGAAGATGTAGAATATTATGTTGGCATAGGTATGTCCATATTTTAACATTCATACACATATCCGCGTTATACGTGCTCGTTTGAATGTGCATTACGTAAAAAGTATGCAGAATATCTCTATAAAGGAAACAGCACTTCTAATGTACTGAGGTAAAAAACACCCATTGGCTGTCCTATTGTTTTGACTCTGCGCTCAAACGGGTAATATGCCAATGTTGTTAAAGGCATAATTTACCATTTGCAGAAATAAAAACGTAGAATGATCTAGTGCTTCAGAATAGTTCTAAAATGCGAGTTAGGAATAGAAACAGCCAATGTAAAAAAAAAATGAATCAGTATAATTATTGTTAACTTGTAATGTTACTCTCTAAAAAAAATCGAGTGAAAATTTTCACTCTAAAAAGAGTGAATACAAAAAAGAGTGAATTTCGAGTGAAATTGGAGTGAATTTTGAGTGAAAATGCTCATTTTCACTCATTTTGGAGTGACGTCAGGGATCACTCGAAGATTTTGGAGTATATAAATATGAATAATTGCTATAATAAAAACGTTTTTAGAATATTAAAACCGTTTACAGTTATGGCTTATTGAGAAAAATAGTGATATCTCCCTGCATTTTAGGCTTTATTGCAATTTTTTTATGCAGCTGACCTACACATATGCACATCGAAATGTGATATCTAGAATTAAAAAAAAAAATCACTGCTCCAAATAATAACCTGTACCTTTAAATGATATTTGCTGTTGACATTTCTTATTTTCACAGCGTTGTACTATGTTGTGCATATCTGTTGAAGTATTCCAAACGTCCTTCCTGACGACATTTTGTTATAAAAGATGAACGTACACTTGTTAATTTGACGTATGCACGTTTATGAAATTATAAATCATAATTTCAGAAATACGCGGTAGAAAAACATGCTGATGCAACACATAATCATAAGGACTCTCTCGTACGTGTAACAAAGTGAAAGTGATGCCAACAAGCTTTTCCAATTCAATCAATCACAATTAAAGCACGAATTAGGATGTGAGAAGAAGGCTTGACGAAACCTCAGTTCAAAAAGAAAATGATGACTGTTTCGGTTGCTGCCAATAAAATGTACGCTTACTTGCAGTCATAATTATCAATCCAATGGGTGGACAAAGCCATCACTCATGGAGACCAAGAGTGGCGTGCAATAACTTGGTGCTTGTATTTAAATACTAAATCTTCAGACAAAGGATTTAAAGTGAACAGGGTGATAATAGCTCGAATTAACTATCTACTTCAACTCCGAGACCTCTGACTTTAATCATACATAGCTTGCTGAAAATGAGGAAATTACTCTGTTTAAAGAACAACGCAAAACAAAACAAAAAACCCGAAAAAATCTAGTTGAAACTCATGTATTGGGAGTAGTCACCGCGATTTTTGTACTTTTTTATTCTTTATCTTTCAATAGTTTTTCTTTCTACTTTCTACTCTTTGATAACTATTGCAATGATGTATATCCAGTATGTGTGTGTGTGTGTGTGTGTGTGTGTGTGTGTGTGTGTGTGTGTGTGTCTGTAGGTGTCTGTAGGGGTATGCATGTGTCATGATATTTCCAAAGCAACAAGCTGTCAATTACAAGACTTAAAGGCCACATTCGTTACACAAAGTACGATCATAACAATGACTAAACATGTCATTTGATAATAGTAATCATACCTATGACTTTTATGGACAAGAGATTAGCCGATCATTACTAAAATGTTTCGAAGGGCTTCTAAGTTCAAGATCTAAGAAACCAACACTGAACGAGCATAATCAATTGTGCATATAAGTAAATTACAAGTAGAAATTATACGTTGCATAATCATCGATGCTGTTATTTACAAAGGTGAGTCTTAAGATTCTTTAAGAAAGTGTCAAGGAGGTTGAGCCTTACATTCTACATATTACATAGAAGTAAGGAAAGAATTCCACAGAAAGAGTGTGATTGTATTCTTCGTATTGTGATGTTTGAAAACTCTGACCTTTGACGACATGTTGCAAATACTACTACATTTTTAATACTACATATTAGGTATTTGTATGAACTCTTTATAGCGCTGTTCCTTTTCATTGAGTTGTGTATATTCAACCTCAATGTATAATGGATGATTTTCAGGCGTATATATACGTAACACTGAATATTTTGAATTGAACTTCGGCGATACTTATAAATGAATATACAGATTTTATAACATCACTTAGTCACATGTAAAACAAATAGGTGGTTACATGAAGAAGAGGGTAGCATATTCCTCGTTATCTTCATCAACTTGTCCTTCCTCCCTTTTACATAATATTTCAATTACTCTGATTCAATTTGGATATCAGTTTCAGTTCAACATAGTAAAGCTGATATTGCATCACAACATTTTGACAGATGGACACCCAAACAAATGTATTTGCTTAGGCAGAGGCTTAGCTGAAGATGTTAGCATTTAATTCTCTCTTCGGCTGTCCTTTTTCGAGTTTCCAAGGCTGAGGCAGACAAGAAAGACTTGGAAAATAAAGTTTGACCTTTGTATATCATGGATCAGTACGGATGCAAACTGCGGTTACTTGTCATGTCAAGGAATAATTTCAAGGTATAACTGTGACCCTTCATTGTCAATCGCATTGTTTCGTGGCTTGGATCCAGACGCTTCTTGGCCATTGTTGCGGGCTACATTGACATATAGAGCAGGCTGGAGGTTATCAACAGAACTACAGCTTTGACTATCAGTGTTGCTGGTAATGGATGCGGCATGGTTGATATGGTCGTAGTGTACACTTGACTCTGGTGAGTTGATTGCTCCCCTTCCAGATGTAGCACTTTCATATACAGGGCAATCACTTTCATACATCTTTGATTCGTACACTGCAGGAATTCTCGGAGATCTCAAATCTGGTAGGCCTTGGTCAGGTGCGTTGGTCTCTTCACGGATAGAATGAGTGTTGTCATATCCAACATTGGACTCCATCCTATTATTCTCCGTCCCTTGCACGTTTTGGGAGTCAAACCTGAGCCTGACGGGAAAGAAAACATGAAGAAGACATGAGTAAGACTATTATAAGTGCCTGGGGTCAGACAAACCTTTGATCAAAGAGGATATGAGAAGAAGCATCTTTGTTGGTCGACACAGCTATAAAGTTTTATGAACTTGAACTTGAACTTTATTCTGTTTCATAAAAAAAACAAACATATCATTTGTACAATGACAAACTGAGGACAGAAAACGAGTACATGAACATGCATACATAACATACGTATAATAACTATGAATAAAACATGGAAACTACAAAAGACCAGTCTTGTCAGGGTACTTCCCAACAGAAAGAATAGGAGGAAACAATATTGCTTCATGATCAAGACATAGGTGACAATTTTACAAAAAATAAACAAACAGACAGACAAACAAACACAAAAATACATTTTCATTATAAAGTTAAGTAATAATGTTTAGTCATATAAACCCCTAGAAAACAAAAACCACAACATTATTTATAATCATAGTGTATTTCATAATAACAACTCAAACTATCTAGCAAATATCTTTTCAGATTCTTCTTAAAAATATTTATAGTTGGAGAATTTGTAACTGTATCTGGTAAAGAATTCCATAATGAGGGTTCAGTGTGTCCGAGTATGTGCATTTTACATACATCTACCTTGAATAAATTATATTTAATACTATTGTGAGGGTATGCATGGTGCATGCTGTATACCTTTGTCAATATTGGGCTGATTGTACAGGTATGCTGAGTGCATGCACTATTCGACAAGATTGGCTGTGTATATCGAATGGTGGGAACATCAAACTTAATAAGAGTAACAGAGGAAGCGAGTGTTTGTTATATGGGTTGCCTCGTTCACAAGGCATCCTCAGTTCCCTGCCTTTCTCTCTCTCTATCTCTCCCCCTCTTTCCTTCTCTCTACCCCCACCCTGGGTTCCCCCTCTTCTGGCTGCTTTGTCTCTCCCCCTCTTGAACTTCCCTACCAGTACGTTGCGTGGTCAAGAGGGCAAGAATGCCCCTTTGCCATTTAGCTTTAACCGGTTAACAAGTACATGTATTTGCTTGAAGCAGCTACATAACAATTTCTCTGTGTCCTAATATTATGTTATACTCTAGTGTTTTCTTTGTAGATAGTATATGTTTCCATCGATTGTTAGTATTTTGTTCCAGATGTAATATACATTGTATGGTTCTTAGTCATCTGTGTTGTATAAGAACTGAATGGTACTTTATCATCTCTATCTCTATCAAGTCATCTCTTGAAGTAATGTATTTTCTGTTTGAATCTCTTGTATGCATGTCATTTTGTAATGCGCAGTAGAGTATATTACTATAGTAGCTGCGCAATATAAATGTCCTTTATTGTTATTATTATAGTGGAAATTTGTGTTATCATCCACTTGCTTATTGTATGAGATGACACCATGCGGTATGTGTGAATAGGGTCCTATACACCACAGTATAGTAATATATGATGCAGATAGAGAACTGTGAATGATGTCTTCCTGAGTGTGAGATGTGAACGGGTCCACTACATACCAATGTCCAGCTCTCCAAACAGAGAGGAGAGATCCTCAGATAAGGCCGCTGTGATTTACACCGATTGTTTTTCATTATTGCATTTGAACATAAGGAGTTTGAACAAGAATTTTGATAAATTCTGTTGTTTTCTGGACAATACTCATGACATATCTTTTTCTATAATAGGTCTTACTGAAACATGGATTACTCAGGACTCTGCTTCCGCATATTCTCTTCCAGGCTATGATTTTATAGAGAATAGTAGACGCGATAGAATGGGCGGAGGTGTTGGTTTATACGTTAAACAAAATTTTGATTACGTTATACACAAAGATTTAATTTGTATGAACGGAGTCGTTGAGTCATTATGTGTTGAAATTAAGGTCGCCCATGCCAAAAACATACTTGTATTTATAATGTATAGACCTCCTAATTCTAACATCCAAGATTTTTTGGATTATTTGCAATTTTTATTCCATAATCCAATATTTCATGATAAAGACTGTTATATTATGGGAGATTTCAATATAGATTTATCTAAGTTTCAAACAATGAATACTGCTCAATCTTTTCTTGATATTATGATGTCCATATCTTTTTTACCCCTTATAACCAAACCAACTCGAGTAACCAATCACTCGGCAACTCTTATTGATAATATATTTTGTAATATTAACCCCTTACCGGTCTCTGGTATCATTCTTTCAGATTTATCAGATCATTACCCTATTTTCACTCACATACCCTTTCAGAAAAAAAAAAATCACCATAAACGACCCGGTGTCAACTTTCCGGAAGGTGACACCTGGAAATATAGAGAGGTTGCAAAATGACCTCGGTAATGTGGATTGGTCTTTTGTATGTAATACCGAAAATACAAATGAGGCTTATGATTTGTTTATGAGTACTTTAATTTCGGTTATGGATAAGCCTGTTCCTGTTGTTAAAAAGAAATCCAGAAATTATAACAGATCCCCTAGACTTCCATGGGTATCTAAGTCTTTACTGCGATCAATCAATCGAAAGAATAATTTGTATTATGCTGATAAAATTAAACGTACCCAGCAATCTCATGATAAATACACTTCATATAAAAACGTCCTCACACAAATATTACGTTATGAGAAACGGAGATATTTCACTAATCAGATAAGTTTTTTTAAACATAATATTCAAAATACATGGAAAGTTATCAATATGGCTATCAACAAAAATAAGGACAAACCCCGTATTACATCAATCAAACATGGTAATGTATTTGTTGATAATGTTTCCTCAATAGTTGATATTTTCAACCAGTATTTTTCACAAATAGGAAGTAATCTTGCCCAAAATATTCCACATAGTCATCTGAATTTTCAAGATTATTTAGAAGTCCCCAATCCAAGCTCATTGTTTTTCGTGCCTTTGCATAGAAATGAATTATTAGATATAGTTCAGAATTTGTAAAATAAAAAAAGCTCTGGATATGACGGCATTGATAATGTCCTTTTAAAAAGTATTATTGATTATATTGTCGATCCACTTGTATATGTATTTGATTTGTCTATAAGTAATGGTGTTGTCCCTGAGGCTATGAAAGTGTCCAAAGTAATTCCCGTCCATAAAAAATGGGAAAGGGAAGATGTCTCCAATTATAGACCAATATCCCTGCTAACCTCTGTTTCGAAAATATTAGAAAGGGTTGTTTACACCAGGCTTTTGAAGTTCTTAGACACCCATAAAATTATTTCTGATCATCAATTCGGATTTCGGCAAAAGCATTGCACATCTCATGCAATCCTTACCTTCCTTGATAGGGTTCAAAAGCGATAGATACATTTCATCATACTATTGTAGTCTTCCTGGACCTCTCCAAGGCCTTTGACACCATAGACCACAGCATACTACTTCACAAATTATCACATTATGGTGTCAGAGGAAAGGCCTTGGAGTGGTTCAGGAGTTACCTTACTAATCGAAAACAATTTGTATTTATCAACGGACATGCATCGACTACGCAAAATATTAACTGTGGTGTTCCTCAAGGAAGCTTACTAGGTCCCCTTTTATTTATTCTCTATGTTAATGATATGTCAAATTCTTCAAACATCCTCTCTTTCTTATTATTTGCGGATGATACTAATGTGTTTTTATCTGATTCTGATTCTGATCGATTAATTGATATATTAAATAGTGAATTAATGAAGTTACTTCAGTGGATAAGAGCGAACAAATTATCAATAAATTTGCAAAAAACTAACTGCATGCTGTTCAGTAATTCGCTGAAAAATTTACCGAGAAATATTTTCCTGGAAGACACGGTCATAGAAGAAGTTTCCTCCATCAAATTCTTAAGTTTGATCCTGGACAATAAACTTACCTGGGGTTCGCATATTTATTCTGTATGTCGTGTTATTTCAAGGAATATAGGCGTTATAAACAAAGTTAAATTCTATCTTCCCAAAAGTGTACTTTTATGTTATATTCTACTTTGATACTACCTTACTTAAATTATGGGATACTCGCATGGGGAAACACTTTTTCTATACTTATACAGAAAGAATATTATTATTACAGAAAAAAACTCTTCGTATCATTTGTCACGAATCGTGGAGAAGTCATACTGATAATTTATTCCGCGAAAATAACATTTTGAAAATGTATGACCTCTATCGTTTGCAATTAGGGCAATTCATGTATAAACTCACCAACCATTCTCTCCCCCTTGTGTTTGATTCCATGTTTTTAAAGAATGAAACTGTTCATGCATATCCAACCCGTCAATCCCATGAATATCATTTGCCTTTGACTAGGACGGTTTTTGCAAAATCTTTATTCTCCTTTTCTGGACCAAAATTCTGGAATTCTCTGGATAATAATATAAAAGAAGCTTTAAGTTTTTATACATTTTCTTTAAAGTTAAAGAATCATCTAAAAACTTCGTATGCAGCATAATAATTCATTCTTCTTTTTTTACTTTTGATTTTCAAAGTTGTTGTTGCTTCGTTATTCTCAGTACTCTTTGTTCATCAGCGAGCCCGTGCTCTGTGCCTCCAGTGCCCTGGTTATGACCCACCATTTCCCTCTCCTCTCCCCCCCCCCCCCCCCTGTCCACCTCGGACTTACTACCGTCTTCACTACTATATCTTTCTATCCTCTCATCAATTTTTCCTTACAAGAGAGCCGCCATGTGTTTGTTAATGTGCGTCCGTATGTGTGCATGTATGTGTGTATTACTCTGTCTGTCTTCTTTTTTTTTTGCTACAGCTAAGAGAAATTTGTTGTTGTTTTTTTTTTGCAATCATATTTTTTTCTCTATGAGGGGACTGCATTCTACAAGCTCTGCTTTTTAGCAGTCCCCTTCATTTCCAGCAATATTGTTTATGCATTTACCACAGTGACGTAACAGTTATTTGTATCTCTGTTGTTAATTTACCTGTATCTCTTTTACAATGTTATTCTGTTCATCGCATTGTGGTGCTGATTTCATGACGTCTGTTATATGAGCGTTTCTTTGTATTTCTTATTATTTGTTTGTCACGTGTTTGTTGGAAGTGAAATAAATCAACTTAAACAACTTGAACTTGAACACTATAACAGGTCTTGATAAAGCCACTTCTGCCCTCTTTTGCTGGGAATAAAATTACACCTGGCCTATATACCCAGCAGAGCCGTGAACCAACAAACTTACACTGTGTCGGTGTAATTTCTTGTGAGCGCATCTTGTCCATTCCCTCACACTATTTTCGAGTGTTATAACTATGAATTTGATCAATAGATTTGAATATACCACAAAACATCCCAGGTAGCAAGTTCGTTTTATGTTTGAGCATATACATAAGAATATAAAACGTATTCAAATGATATATATTCAAAACATATATATTGATACATATTTATATATTCGTTAATAACGTGTTATTCAGTAGAAGGAGCTAAAATTCATTTGCAATGTCTGAGTAACATAACAAAACGTAACGTCAACGCATATCGTTGTGTTATTTTACATACACTAAACAAAGCAACTTGAAGAAATGCACTTCTTCATATTATACTATATACATTCAAATAAATGAAAGCGAAATATATACAGATACGCTATGTATACTGTACTTGATTACAAGAGAAAAAAATATTTTAGATATCATTGCAAACCACTAAAATAATCAGTATATTTTATAAATGTAGAATTTGATTACCTGTTATCCTTGTAAAGAAGAAAGCATGCGATGATGAAGATGATGATGATGATTACACAAATACCCAACAGCACGCTTAATGAAACCGTTGTCCTTACAAAGAGATTTTTGCAGAGGGCACCATCCTCTACAACGACAAAATGTAATTATCGATTACATATACGTTCATGCTCCAAGTCATGTCTATTACAACAGACAACAACAGATCCTAATGAATGCAAAAAAAGGAATGTAAAAATATGATTATCACTTTGTCCAATTTATTATATGTCTTTTTTTTCTAACAACATGTATACATTACACACACACGCATATATATATCTATGTATGTATGCATATATACATATACAAGTGTATATGATATACAAATATGTCACTGAAATTCGCATCACTCTATCGTTAAGCGACATCTTTACCTTGGGTTTGGAGGCCTTCAACGTAATCTGCAAAGAAACATAATACAAAAAGTGCAGTTAGTCACAAGCAAGTATTTGTAGCCCATGATATATATATATATATATATATATATATAGAGGCTTTTATATCTAAATGAAGATCGGAATGTGATTCATTATTTATCTCGTGTTTCCCTAGACACACACACACACACACACACACACACACCAAACACACACACACACACACATATATATATGTGACTCTGCACCTCAAAACAAACAAAAAGTCGCCAGACATGAATTTTTAGTTAAGACCATATTCTACAAGAGCAGACTTTAAGCTTTAAAATGATGTATAACTCAAATCAAATGGACTCTCCTAACCTATCTAAATATTGGACAGAAAGCACAAACTCAGGAAAAGTGTGAACTGAGAATAGAGGCTCTGAAGTACAGTGTCTATTCAAGCGCTTAATCTTTACCAAACCGTGCTGGCTGTGCGATGAATGGGACAAAAACAGGAAGTAAACCACCAGAGTAACAACAATGAAGGGATTATTAGATTAAACTGAAATTAGTCATGCCTCATTAACACATTCTGTCCATAATCAATACCAACTTTCAAAGCAGTAGCACTATCCTTTCAAAAGTTATTAGAGTTGAAAGTGAAGAGTGTGGACAAGGTTTTTCGGAAATGAAAAAGGGATTTTAAAGACACAACTAATCACACTATTCTACCAAAAATGTTCGAGATAAACTGCTAAAAAAATACACTTTCCTGCCCGTTTTATGATACCAAATTTTAGCATAATGTAAAAGAAGACCCGCTCTTTCAGAAAATATGAAAAAGTCAAGTTCGGCTAGGTTGACCCATTTCACTTATTTTCAGTCCTCACGCGAAATCAGTGTGCGCGACTTTATGTTCGTTTTGAGGTGCACTGTCACATATATATATATATATATATATATATATATATATATGTTGATAAGGTAGTTCACGTGTTGGCAAGATAAAAAGATAAGTAACAAAGCTGCAACAAAGTTCATGCTGTATTCACCAACGGTTAATTTCTTCAAACAAATTTTCGAGCGTCTCGCCGCCCTTTCTCAAGTGTTGATACCGAGTATCAACACTTGTTGAGTATCAACACTTGAGAAAGGGCGGCGAGACGCTCGAAAATTTGTGTGAAGAAATAAACCGTTGGTGAATACAGCATGAACTTTGTTGCAGCTTTGTTACTTATATATATATATATATATATATATATATATATATATATATATATATATATATATATACAGTGCGTATCAAATAAAAAGGTAATCAAACTTTGGAGGGCTACAATCTTATAGTGGTCAGCAATTGAGAGCGCAATGTTAATTGAGAGGAAAGGGGAACTCTTCCCCTTTCCATTGATACCTAATCATGCTGACAAATATCATGCATATCTAAGCACATGAACTTTAAAAACAACAATGTCAAATTGCACTTTTTCCAAGTTTGCGTGTTATAAAGGAACAATGCATGTCTCACTGCATTGACAGATCTCATCCATGCAGTGAGACATGCATTATTCTTTCGCAATAACACGCAAACTTGAGAACAGTGCAATTTGTCATTGTTGTGTTCATGTGCTCAATCATGTATGAGGTTTGTCAACATAATTAGGTATCGATGGAAAGAAAGAGAGTTTCCTTTCCTGACAATTAAACATTGCGCTCTCCTTAGCTGACAGTTCTAAAATTATAGACCTCTAACAGTCTAAAGTTGGATTACCTTTTTTTTGGATATGTAATGTATGGGGAAATTAATGCATAAAGACGCAGGGTGTAACCCGTATTACATCGACAACTTCTTAAAGCTTTGATAGATATCGCAGCGTTTCTGAATAAATGGTCTGTTAAACGTTATGTATAATGTTATGGAACATACCTGATTCAGTGGTTCCTGCCGCTGTTTCGGACAAAGAAATAAGACAGAATCATATCGCTTATGATCACTGAGTGTCCGTGTATATATAATGTATGAGTCTCTTTCTCTCTCTCTCTCTCCCTCTGACTGTCTGTCTGTCTGTCTTTCGTTAATGTATATCATAATTAATTAGATTTAGCAACAATCACCAAAAAAGGTAATTGTAAACAAAAGATAATTTCAGTACTTTATATTCCAATTCTTTATTGGTCCAGGGTGACAACTTCGTATTCCCTTACCGAGTATCCGATCCCAATTCATTGAGTTCGTACACCCAATCGTAGCAGATTCTTGTGAAACACGAATCTTCCCATTCGGATCTTTTATGAGACTGCTGCTGTACTGTGTATGTGTGTGTGTGTGTGTGTGTGTGTGTGTGTGTGTGTGTGTGTGTGTGTTTGTGTGTGTGTGTTTACCTTGTTTGCAAATTTACCACAAGGGTACTAGAGTGTTTTGACCATCTTATCAGAGGTCTGTTACCTTTTGGACACATCTTAATTTGATTACACAACACTTAAGATTCTTCTTCCCCTTTTCACTTTCCTTCTTGTTTATAATTTTTTTTTCAACTTTTTAACCGTTTAATCGTTATGTGCATTATTGAGGAGTAATTGTGCTTTCACTCACCAACTTCCTCCTCCAGACAAGATGGAAGTGTTGAGTTCCAGCTTGGTTTGTACGGTGACTGTCCAGGGACGCACTGTATAGTTTGGCTTCCGTAAAGGATATAACCTTCGTTACAGGTCACGGTTAGTGACGAGCCCACGTACACACTGCCATTCCGAGACCAGTGCCCATGCTGCACGTTGCCAGGGGGGTCACAAAGGCCGACAGAGGCTTGATTGTGAATACGAATGCACACGTGCTGATTATTTCGATAGAATGTGAATTTTACTTCGTGTTAGTTCATTCTTGTCAAAGTGGTAATGTCGCATTAGTGACACACTTTTCGAACTTAAGAAGCCATTATGATAAAACTTACGCGATTGAAACAACCAAATAAAATAAACAAACGACAAGTTGACTGCTGCTACTATTAGACGTTGGACCAAGCTCTGATGTTGAATGCCTGTACGCACAATAAGGAATATGTCATAAAAATTAATGAATTCCGTACGTAAAGGAGGTCTGCAGGTGCGACTATGTTGATTTGGAAATAGTGGGACATTCTTTCTATTAAATATCCGGATTTCCTTCATCGGCTGCTGCATAATGTGCTACAAGATTATAGGGATGTAGCAATTGTAATAAAATTGAACGCAATTAGTACGGTTGTATGGATGAATTTGCATGATTTAACTTGTAGGGATGAATTCTGATTCTCATTCTAGATGAGACTACAATTCTAGTGTCTTATAGGAGGCCATGTTATACCACTGTAGAGAGAGAACCAGGTTGGATTTCCAGCTGCCCCACCACACCGTTCATCAGTGTTTCCGGGGCATGGGCTGTCACATCGTTCTTCATTAACTCCATCCACCGAAGCTGTGTCTATTAGCCATCTTCCTTCAGTGGTATTAAGACAATCGCATTGATCTCCTCGGATGACAGAAAAGTTGTCTCGCTGCTCTCTGCATGTAAAAAGGCAGTCTTCGATCGATGAGATGGAGGTCGAGTTCCGTAAATCAAACAGTCTCGCTTTAGATACTACAATCTCATAGCAGCCTTGGTAACCAGGTCCTAGAAATTTGGATGAGAATTTAATTTGTATGTAAACTCCTATGAATTAGGTCAGTGAGATCCCTTACAATAAGGCAAAAAAAAAGAAGACAAAAAGCAAAACAAAACAAACCAAGAGTGAACAAAAACATTCAAATTACATTAAAAAATGTTAAGATATCAGATATAGCAGAACGCTGCAATGCAGGATAAACAAGCATTGAGATGCACGGTGTAGGTTCAGGCAGAGTATCATCGAGTTTTATCGGAGTCATCCCAGAAGCTAGACACCCACGAGTCATTCGGCCCTCGAGTTAAACATTGAACGAGCGTCCATGAGCCATACACCCACGAGCCATACACAGCCAACGAGCTAGACACCGAGTGAAACAGGCCCATGAGCTCGATGCCAATCTAAGGTCTATTAGTCCAGCGGATATAGAAAAAATCATGCACTTAATGGTAAAAGCACCATATTTGGTACACATGTACATGATGCCAATACAAGTCATTTCTGATATGGAAGCCACTCTGATTCTCCCTTTGGCGACCGTGGCGGCCATTTTTCAAAATGGCCGCCATGTGATGTAGCAATGCTGTGTATTTTGGAAACTATAAGTCCGATTGTCGTGATTTTTGTACCAAAGTATAGGTTTTGAGGGTCAAGGATTCCAATAAAATATTTTTTGAGAGGATAAAACCATGGCAACCTACTTATTGGCGGCCATTTTGAAAAAAAATATGGCCACCATGCTAGATATAACATATCCTTAAAACGTATGGATAAAGGGTCATGACTCTGGTACCAACTTATATGTTTTTGGGTCAAGGATTCTGATAAATTCAACTGTAAGTGAATATGAATCGTTTCATCCTACGTTTTGGCGGCCATTTTAATACATATGGCTGCCATACAACAGATGATGAATATTGTATATCTTCGAACTCAAAAGATATATAATCACGATTCAAGTGTAAAAGTATAGCTTTTGGGTGAAGGTTTTCAATTTATTATAATGATGTTTTAGCAAAGTGAATAGGTTCATCACATCCTTTGTTTTGGCGGCCATTTAATAAATAGCGTATGAGTGTTATAAAAGCGGGATGCCCATTGTGGATTGATTCTGGTGTAAACGTTTGTTTTAGGGGTCAATAATTACTTGTTCACTCATTTTTAGTATTCTAATGTGGGACATCTGGGCGTAGTTAACTTTGTAAGCATTTTGGAAAATATGCTCAACTTCCTTTATAGGATTTCTTTGTGTACAGTGTATGTCAAAAACATGATCTTCACAATTTCATGTCTGAAGTACATATTAATCAAGATTATATATTTTCTAGAAATATAGACTCTCGCTTTCTCTAGTCCCTTGACTATGGAATGAAAATCATTTGTTTTAGGGGTCAACAATTACTTGTTCACTCATTTTTAGTATTCTAATGTGGGACATCTGGGCATAGTTAACTTTATAAGCATTTTGGAAAATATGCTCAACTTCCTTTATAAGATTTCTTTGTGTACAGTGTATGTGAAAAGCATGATCTTCACAATTTCATGTCTGAAGTACATGTTAAAGGGCGTGTACAGAAGTGGGGAGGTGGCGTTTGGGATTTTAACTACTTCGTCAGCTGGAAACAAAATAGCTATGCATATTGATGTGAAATTATGAATCTAAAGCACAGGTGCCGCTTGTTTGAAGAAAATTGGGTCAGAAATGGCTAAAATATGAATAAACGAACAAACGGAAAAAAGACGACATGCCCCAACTTTATCCGAATTTATTCGAATTTGGTTTGAAAAAAAAAGTTGTTTAGCTCCCTCAGCGGTAACGGTTACAAGTTTACATCGCGTTGCGATCGTACTCAATCGCAGAAGTATATACGTACACTGTACATTGAGTCATTGGACGTATGCAGCATGAGCACACTACACACGGCGATCCGCCGTTGATGGAGGTTCGACAGGCAAGTGCCGTCTCGAATGACGGGGACTTCGCAGGGCTGCTGCTGACCGACTGTGTAAGTAAATGCGACCCGCATTTCCAACAAGTTACCAACAAGTTACCAGTTTGTTCTATGTCTAGAATACATCCTTCTGCCACTGGACTACTAGAGGGTTTTAATTGTAAACATATAGGGCCTACCGTTAGTTTATTCATTTAGCGTTACTCAAATTGTTGTGTTACTGTTAGCATGATTAGGTTAGGGATAACGAACTGCGACCGGCGCGGCAGCCCCACATCCCCACTTGAGTATGTGTATGGGGCTGGGGCTGAATTGCTGGCCGCACACCAAAGAGATTTTCCCCAGTGGTGGGTTTTGGGGAGGAGAAAAGTCTCTTTGCCGCACACCAATGACGCTATGCGTATGGGGCTGCTGGCCGCAGTTAGGTTACAGGGATATGGATAATATGGTGGGCAACTACCCTCCGGATAACTACCACCCGGATAATTACCCCCCAGGTCTATTCCCCCTTAGGGCAACTACCCCCCGGACAACTACCCTCCCAGGGCAATCACCCTCCAGGGCCATTACCCCCTAGGAAAACTACCACCCGGTCATCTACCCTCCTAGGGCAACTACCCCCAAGGGCAATTACCCCTAGGACATCTACCCCCCGGATAACTACCCCCTGGGTAACTACCCCCTGGATGACTACCCCCTGGATAACTACCCCCCAGATAACTACCACCCGGATAACTACCCCCTGGATAACTACCCCCCGGATAACTACCCCCTGGATAACTACCCCCCGGAGAACTACCCCCTGGGTAACTACCCCCCGGAGAACTACCCCCCGGATAATTACCCCCCGGATAACTACCCCCCGGATAACTACCCCCCGGATAACTACCCCCCGGATAACTACCACCCGGATAATTACTCCCCGGATAACTACCCCCAGGATAACTACCACCCGGATTACTACCCCCCCCCATTAACAATACCCCGAACCCCCCCCCCCCCCCCCCCGCCCCCTCCTGATACTTACCTACTGGACAACCCTCCCTCCCCGCCCCCCGAAAGTTACCACCCGTCGTATATTTTCCATAAGTTCATAACACCATATCAGAAGATGCACCTTTCTCTTACACTGTCATCACTCTTTTGGCTTGTCATTTATTTTCTACCGTTATAACACATGATAGACGATAAACATAAGAAAAGGAGAGTTGATTTCACTGCAATTCATATTCCCTTAACATTAGCGAGGGACTCTTCGATATAAAGCCATAATTTCTGATAGGATCCGGGCACGGTTTTATGAAAGTTATCAGTCCTGACAAGCTGTCAGTTCCACACAATTACCAATCGTTGTAGGTCGATCAAAGCAGGTCCATGGTAACAAGTCAGTGACTCGAGCTTATCAATCAAGCAGAACCCATGGTTTTATTGAAATTATTAGATACTAACAAGATGTCATAACTGGCAACTTTTATCAAAAGGTGCCCTAATCTGTCATGAGAGTAAAATTACAGCTTGTTTTACATACAAGTAGAATTGTGCTAGTTTTCAAATTAAATGTTCTCGACACTTTAAGAGGAAATCCAGTTCAAATATAAGTTAGTCTCATTAGAAAGAGTAAAATATTACGAGTTTAACGGTATTTTTTTTTTTTTTTTTACAAAACACCCCTAGTTGTTAACGAAGTCTTTTGTCCTGCACCCTCTTTTTGAATAGATCTAGGGAGAGTTGTAGTTGACAGAATCCTTTTTACATTATAGGGCTGCTCTGTTTTATCCCGGCCATTTCAAGAGTATTTTTTTTCTCAAAAAATTGAATCCTTCTTGGAATAACATGCTCTTTAATATTTCGTAAGGGGTTTCTAATTATCTCACCCAAAAGATGTTTAAAACCTGAAGTTAGGTCTCGACCAAAACCAGTCGATATGAAAAAATGTTGGGTTTTTTTTTCAATTCAAATAGCTAATGTGTTCGAAAATAACAATGAGAGACGTAATTTTCTGGGGGAGAGTTATTGTAAGACGGGTGATTGTTTGGAGCCTAATTTTAATAAGGAGTAATTGTCAAGGGAGGTAATGTTCTGCAGTGATCATACCAAGGAGGTGACAATCTCTTCCCACATCCTTGATATACTAGTTGTTAATATGCCCAATAATGCAGTAGGGCAATTCTGAAATGAGCGTTAACGGTATAGCAGTAAAATAGTTACAAAATTGATGAAACAATGCAAAGAAAGCAAATTAAGACAGAGACGAAGTACACAAATAAAGATACAGTGCACTCCCGTTACAACGAACACGGTTATAACGAAATTTCGTTATAACGAAGCAAAACTTCTGGTCCCAAAATTATCGCCATTAAAGTCTATGGTACAAAATTCGCTTATAACGAAGACGGTTATAACAAAATTTTCGTTATCACGAAGTCTTTTCTGAGCGCCACTGACAAAAAAAAAACAAAAGAAATGCGCTCCGTTATAACGAAATGCGGATCGCATTCGAAAATGCGTAGCGGAACAAGCATTATTAAAGCGTCTCTGCATGAGCGAACGCATCATTAAATGTTCACTCCGTGTATCACGCACAGTTTCCGAGGGGAACTTGCGTTGTTGTAATAAAATAATTTGAATTCAGATAAGGTTTGTTTCATTGTTCCGAAGTCCTTTAATACAAAACACACAGATTCTGATACAACTAAATGTCCGTTAGTTCGGAAATGAAAGAGGGTTTGTTATTAAGCACATTTTGGCGTTATTCCAAAGGTTCGTTAATTCGATAATAAAATATGGTCCTTATTCTTATTCTTATACGGTTCGTTAGTCCGAAAATGATAGGAATTCAAAACGTTCGTTAATCGGAACATTACAAAAAGTATCGTTAATCCATGGTGGAAAAAGGAGAGTACACTAACAAAACTTAAGAATTGCAATCTTTATAATCGTCTTAAGATAAATAAATCTTCGAAATAACTAACCTTTCTCATCTTTTTTTTCATTAACAAAATTTCTTCGGAATAACGAACTTTATTTCATTTTCGGATGAAAAAGCCTTCGGAACAACGGACTTTCTGACTAGTGAACCTTTTTCTTTTTTTTTTTTGATTTATAAACCTTCAGAATGACGAACCTCATTTCATTTTCAGATCAACGAACCTTCGGAAAATGAACAATATATTATTTTGATCTAGATTATGAACTTTCGGAATGATGATTCTGCGGAAATGCGAACCTTCACATAAACAAACCATCGGAATCCCGGGAATGGCGAAACTTCGGAATAAGGAGTCTTCGGAGTAACGTACTTTAGTAAGAAAAGAACCTTTGGAATAGCGAACTGTAACCAAATCCTACACCGTCATTTTCTACACATGTGTGACAACACAAACAACTATATGCTCTTTTTAAAATGTAATATTTAAACGAAATTAAAAAGGTATTCTCCCATTTCACATAGCTTTCCAGCGTATGATGAGGATTCAACAAACAAAATTTTTTTATGCGTGGTTTCCTTCTTTTCGTTATACATTGCATATTATATTTGTTCGGTTACAACGAAATTTCGTTAAAACGAAAAAGAAAAAAAAAACTGCCGGTCCTGAGCATTTCGTTTTAACGGGAGTGCACTGCACATGAACACACACGAGATAAATCCCTTGTAATGAGAGAAAGAGGAAAGGTGAGTTATGAATGACAGGAATAGACTACCTTCACAGTGGACAGAGAAAAGCGAGAGGGAAGAGGAAGATGATGGGTCAAAACCAGGGCACGTGAGGCATGAGATCTAAGCTCCTCAAAATAAAGAAGTGTTACATGGAGTTGTGGTAAACGATAGACAATTGTGGTTAAAAATATTGCAAAAAGTTTAACTCATTCTGAAGTGTAACATTTCTTCAAAATGTCTTTAGTTCAATGGTAAAGGCATTCAAACTTAAAACTTCTTTTATACTATACTATCAAGAGAAATCCGAAATTTCGGAACAGTAAAAGAAAATACAGATTTAGCGAAAATAGTTTGATTAAAGGCATTGACATTTACTGGATTACCGGGTAGGATATGAACGGACAGCTTCGTTTTTTATGAACATAGAGTCAAAATACAGAGGGAGAAATTAAGCTTTTACATAAATTGTCCTAAGTGCAAACGATACAAATCGTAAATCTTTAAGATGTTGTTTTCATAAAATGATGTATCAGTATGGCATCTCCGTGATTCCTGGCAAATAATACAAAGAACTTCGTTTCCTGTAGTAATGATATTCTTTTTATTAAAGGTAAGATGGGGGGGGGGGGGGCAATGACCCGGGAGGTAGTTACCCAGGGGGTAATTGGCGTGGTGCACTGTCCTGGGGTAATTTTCGTCTTGATAGTTATAGGGGAGAGGGAGTTGTAGGCTTGCTTATCCGGGGTAATCATCCTCGGGAAGTTATCGGAGGGTGTAGTTATCGGGTGGAAGTTATCTGGGGTCTAGTTATCGGAGGAGGGGGTAATTAACATGGGGATAATTATCCTGGTGGTAATTATCGGGGGGGGGGGGGTAGTTATCCGGAGGGTAATTATCCGGGGGGGGGGGTGATATCCGGGGGTAATTATCCGGGGGGTAATTATCCGAGGGGTAATTATCCGGGGGGTAGTTATCCGGGGGGTAGTTATCCGGGGGGTAGTTATCCTGGGGGTAGTTACCCAGGGGGTAGTTCTCCGGGGGGTAGTTACCCAGGGGGTAGTTCTCCGGGGGGTAGTTATCCAGGGGGTAGTTCTCCGGGGGGTAGTTATCCAGGGGGTAGTTATCCGGGTGGTAGTTATCCAGGGGGTAGTTATCCGAGGGGGTAGTTATCCAGGGGTAGTTATCCGAGGGGTAGTTATCCAGGGGGTAGTTTTCCTAAGGGGGAATTGCCCTGGGGGGTGATTGCCCTTGGAGGGTAGTTGTCCGGGGGGTAGTTGTCCTAGGGGGTAATTACCCTGGAGGGTAATTGCCCTTGGAGGGTAGTTGTCCGGGGGGGTAGTTGCCCTAGGGGGGAATTGTCCTGGGGGGTAATTATCCGGGTGGTAGTTATCCGGAGGGTGGTTTTTCAGGGGGTACTGTTCCTAGAACCTGAATAATATACTCAGTAGCCCATAGAGTTGGTTGGATTATGCGAACCAGACGCCGTCGCTATTTTATCTAAGTTAGGACGTAAATAAAGACAACTTAAAGCATAATTTATTAAAAATTAGGCCTGAAGATTGTATTTTTAGAGGCCAAATAATGTATTCTAGTCCTCCGGAAGGTCACCTGATCGCATCTAGTGCGGAAGGGGACTTTTTCGGACCGTAAATGCACCGTTGACGCGTTGTTGACGATCTCTGCGGAGATGCAGGGTCAGTCCCATACATTGAAATTAGCGTCGTTCATTCGGTCAAGTGAAACTCCGTGATCGTGTACGTGTGTTGTGTATGTGGCGATGGCGATGGCAGTTTGTACAGCTATTGAGCTAATTTACAACAATTGTACAGTGTACAAATATTGGATTATTATATTGGATTATGGATATTACAGCTCAAGAAAGAATGATCGAATGACGATGTCTATAAATTATAGTAGATCTATAAACAGAGTCTTTATCTTCATCTCTTATTCATTTCCTGAAAATTATGTTCTACGGTTGTACTACCTGTACTAGTACTAAAGTACTAGGCCTTTTGCTTTATATACAACCTTGTAGGGTGGTAGGGTAGGACTCCAGCCTGTGGCTGTAGGAGTAACATAGGTTCTGGGACAGGTTCTTGTAGGAGTAGGACAGGTTCTCGTTTGAAAGAGTAGCCTAATTGTATAGGCTACTCTCTCTTTCTTCTTCTTCTGTTAGTGTTAAGTGCAGCTTTCTGCTTGAACTTGAAGATTACGCACTGTTGTAGTGTGTGAGAGTGTGCAGCCGTATGTGTGGTCTACCAGTCAAATTCCACAAGTAGGCCTAGTGTATTTACAAAACATGTCTGTAAAAGTGGATATTTTTGCACGACTAATTTTTCGCGCTTTGCCGGGTGAAAAGAGTTTTGCGTGTTCTTAATTCCGCGGAATCAAGACACCCCACACAGGAACATTTAGCAAGCAAAAATATTCGCGTGCTTTTATTTTCGCGCTAGTTTCTGGTTGCGCGAAAATTTCAACACCGCGAAAATTTCCACTTTTGGAGTGCAAGTAAAAATCCATAATTTCATACACTGTAGGCCTACATGTCATGAGCTGCAGTTACATCTCCCTCCAGAAGGACTTGAATGCCTCGAGGGAGGATGAGTCAGCTGGGTCTGCTGGTAGGTGGTTCCGTGCAGTCTCTGGCAGTTCTGGAGAAGAAGGATGAGCTATACACCAGATTGGTGCATAATGGTGTCCTGAAGCGGGAATCATGCCCTCTTGTGGAAGATGTTGACTTTTGTAGGTATTGCTGCCAGTCATTGTTCACCAGATCATAACTTATGCGATACAGCATTACAAGACGGCTTTGTAGATGCCTGCTAGCAAGTGATGGCCATTGTGTAACCTGTCCAACATGGCGGTGACACTGCTGTGACATTTGAAGTTGCCAGTCACATAACATGCACTTCGTCGCTGAACCATCTCGATCTTGTCCACATTTTTCCCGGTGTGTGGGTCCCATGCTGTTGCAGCATACTCCACAACTGGACGAATGTAGGTGAAATAGGTTGCCTGCTTTATCTTCTGATTGCAGTGTCTGAAGATATGACGGAAGAAGGCACAAATAGAGTTTGCCTTCTTGACGGTGGCATCAATATGTGTGTTGAAATTCAGCTTTCTGTCAAGATGGACCCCCAGATGCTTTGCTGAGTGAACTTCTTGAAGGTGTTGGCTGTGGATATTGTAGTGATCGACCTATGATTGGGTTTCAAACGAGAACCTGTCCTACTCCTACCCTAGAATAGATTCAATTTTTATTGTGCCTACTTGCGAGACATTATTGACAAGAGTCTAGAGAGATTCTGGTATTTGATGTAAACATAATTTTCAGGAAATCAAGAGTTGACCCTGCTGCAATTTTAAGACGAATAGAGTACCAGGCTTTTTGAATTTTTCAAGTTGGTATCCAACTTGCAAGTGTATTTTCTGTAAATACAGTGTAGTAGAGATGCAGAGTCTTCCACATCTATCAATAAAGTTTACAAGGATGTAGTCTGAATTTAATATTCTCAGAAAGGTTTTACTTACAAGGTGTGTGAGTTATGAATTATTACATTATTTTTTCTCTCAATGTGTGTATACATGTATGTGCACATGTACGTACAGTGCATGTCTGTAGTTTCTCTTTGCTTGAATTGGGGTTTACTCCATCATGATAATGTTTTCAGACATGTTATGTGAATAATGGTTTAGAATATCATCTATAATTTGGAGTAATGGCTGGAAGAATTGTTATGCATTTTCTAATCCTTTCTCTAATCTCTTTCTCTTGTGTCACATTGTACACGTAGGTGTCCCCAGTACCTGACATCACATCGCTGGAACGTGCATATTTATGGTGATTCTCTTCTCTTTGGCCTCCAGGATAATCTGCATGACATGAACGAGGAGATCTACACTGTACAAGCTATCGTTTGCACAGTTCTATGTTTTGTTTTCCTGGATGCACCATTCAATCTCTGACAGATTTTATCAAGGAGAGCACTGCTGTTGCAAGAGCTTAATGGCTTCCTCACAAGAATAGAAACAACTGATTAGTAGCCTTTTTCAGTTAATTAAAAAACCTAGCAGGAAACCTAGAGCAGTATGTGATCATGATAACCTACCTCAGAAAGGTGCTAATCAATGTGATACATGTATGATACAATCGAAGAATGAAGTTGATATAACATATTATTTTATATCAACTTTATTCTTCATTCATCTTTACGGTAACATTTTTAGTAAAGACAAAGGTACATTTATCCCTTGAAAAGCAAGGGTGTTGTACATAGTAAATGTGAAGTTCGACCATTACAGATAATCAGTGTATGGAACTACGTGTATGCAATAATCTATGATATGTTAAATCAGTGCATGTAAATTCCTTTGAAGTCTGTACAGATGGCAGAAGTATGAGGGATGAAACTTCAAATGTTGCCCGCCCTGATTAAATTAGATATTATCCTTCATGATATTCTTGATAAATGTTAGGGAACCAAGTACTTTGTATGAAATAGTATCTGGATGTCCAGCCAGTACTCAACAGGGGGCATGTCTTAATTGCCGCTGAAGGTATCAATTTAATTTGTACATCACCACTGAAGCACCATAACAGGTTTAGTGAGTATACATGTTTTGTTGTTGATATTTTGGTTGTGACCCATTTCAGAAAAGTTTTCAAAGATATAAGAATTCTGTTTGATCAGGTAGATACACAAGGTATGTCATCAAAAAGAATTGAATGGTCAGGAAGGGATAAGGAAGATGAAGATTCTGACACAGCAGTTAGATAGATGATGATACAACATGCACTTCCACCAAATCGGCCAAACTTTTACATGTTCACATGACCGAGCATGCTCTTATCAGATACCTATCAAGAAAAATTGTGGACCCTGTGAAAGGTAAGATGAGCAGATTTTTATACCACCTGGGGGGTTTCATGTTGGCCAATACTCCACACTAGTGTGGTCGAGTGAATTGTTACTGGTAAGGGGGTTGAATATCATTCACTCATTCATTTATAACCATGAAGGGAGTGACACACAGATATTTTAAATGTGTATGATGCTGCTTGTACACATGTACTCAGGCAGGGCTGCCAACTCTCGTGCATTGAGCCTGAGACTCGCATATATAATTTTGGTCCTTTCTCACCCTAAAACTTTATTTCATTTGCATGCATTTCTATTGATCTCACACATTTTGACTCCTAAATTATAGCATTGGCCTATGGGAGTCTCACTCTTAACTAGTTTCCAGTGTTGGCAGCCCTGATGTACTGATACATGTGTACAAATGTATTCAGTTGACAGAGATGTTGGGATGATTAGTTTGCCTTTGGACATTTCAGATCAGATTGTACATGTGTAAACTCTGTACAGCCAATGCTAAAGTTGGGGATGAAAGATTTCTTCACATAGATGTTTTGCAAGATGTTATAAGGGCCAGTTCTGATCTGTCTGCTTTGATTTCTATTAATATTGATGTTTTGAAGTGTATTCAAATGTTGTATCTGTTTTGTTAGCTCACCTGAGTCAAAGGCTCAAGTGAGCTATTGCGATCGCCCTTCGTCCGGTGTCCGGCGTGCGTCGTGCGTAAACTTTTTACATTTTCATCTTCTTCTTGAAAACCCCATGACCGATTTTCATCAAACTTGGCAGGTAGCATCCCTAGGGGGTTAGGAACTCATTTTTTAAAATGGGCACCATGCCCCACCCAGGGGGCCCCCAGGGGGGCCCAAACCCCCCAAAATTAAGGAATCTGTAAAAATCTTCTTCTCTAGAACCAGAAGTGATAGAGCTAAGTTAATACTATGAGTTAGTACATTGATGACTATAGTTTCAAGTTTGTTCATGGCAGAATCAGGGGTGCCCCCCTTGGGACCCAGGGGAGGGGGTGGGGAGGGGTTCTAATGGGGCCTAAATTGTACATTTTCATCTTTCTTGAGAACCCCATGACCCATTTTCACCAAACTTGGCAGGTAGCATCCCTAGGGGGTTAGGAACTCAATTTGTTAAAATGGGCACCATGCCCCACCCAGGGGGCCCCAAGGGGGCCCAAACGCCCCAAAATTAAGGAATCTGTAAAAATCTTCTTCTCTAGAACCAGAAGTGATAGAGCTAAGTTAATACTATGAGTTTGTACATTGATGACTGTAGTTTCAAGTTTGTTCATGGCAGAATCAGGGGTGCCCCCCTTGGGACCCAGGGGAGGGGGATGAGGTTGGGTCCTAATGGGGCCTAAATTGTACATTCTTCTTGAGAACCCCACGACCCATTTTCACCAAACTTGGCAGGTAGCATCCCTAGGGGGTTAGGATCTCAATTTGTTAAAATGGGCACCATGCCCCACCCAGGGGGCCCCCAGGGGGACCCAAACCCCCAAAATGAAGGAATCTTTAAAAATCTTCTCTAGAATCAGAAGTTATAGAGCTAAGATAATACTATGAGTGAGTACATTAATTACTGTAGTTTCAAGTTTGTTCACAGGAGATCCAGGGGTGCCCCTCTTGGGGGCAGGGGGGGGGGGGTTGGTTGGGAAGGTCCAAATGGGGGCCTGAATTGTACATTTTCATCTTCTTCCTGAAAACCTCTTGATGTATTTTCGTCAAACTTGGCAGGTAGCATCCCTAGAGGGTCAGGATCTCAATTCATAAAAATGGGCACCATGCCCCACCCAGAGGGCCCCAGGGGGCCCCAATCCCCCCAAATTAAGGAATCTTAAAAAAAATTAGGCCCTTATTGTACATTTTCATCTTCTACTTGAGAATGCCTGGTCAAATTTTGGTAGAGCTGTGAATAATTTAGATAAGTGACTGCGTGAAAGGTGAACTTGCGATACTCAGGTGAGCGCTAGACCCGCGGGTCTCTTGTTTCCAATAAGCATACCGGTACTTCATATTATGTACATGTACGTACAGTTTTGAATTGTTGATGCAGCTGCCAGTTTATGAGTTTGAAACATTGGCAGTGTGACCAATAGATACTTGCCTTCAAAGTACATGTAATTAAGGGCATATGATGTACATCTACACCTTCAAAACATTCTCTGCTGTTTGGTCTGTTGATCAAGTTTATATTTTTATGCCTCCGCCATGAAGTGTCGTCGGAGGCATTATGTTTTCGGGTTGTCCGTCTGTCCGTCCTTCCGTCCGTCCATCCTTCCGTCTGTAATCAATTTTGTGGACATTGTATCTAAAAAACCGTTAGAGGTATCAAATGAAACTTTGCATGTATATGATTGTATGAGTGGGTGGAGTTGTGCCTGTCAACTTTTGGGTGCACATACCCAAGGTCAAAGGTCAAAAGGTCAAGGTCAAATGCTGAACATTTCACTATTTCCCCTATATCTCTGCAATGCCTGGAGGTATTTTCTTGAAACTTGGTGTATACATAACTACCAAATGAAGATTCCTACTAGGGAGAGTTTTGAGTCATGAGGTCAAAGGTCAAGGGTCAAGTGAAAATGTCACCTAATTCTCCATATCGAACAAATATTTCAAGGTATCTTCATGGAACTTATGTAATGACTGACAGCGATCATGTAGGGAATTAAGGGGTCATGGGTCAAAGGTCAAGGTCAACTCCAGGGACTCCAACCCCAAGCACCTTCTGACCTGGAGATTCTCCCGCCCGAAACCCCTAGCAAACGGGAGACTCCAAGTTCATCAGTGTTCACTGTACATCACAGTCAAGACAGACTGTTCCTACTCATGTTCCTACTCACAAGACTGCTGACAGTTGTACCTTTCATAGGTCTCTTACATGTGACTTGGCCTGAGACTGATACCAAGACCACCACCAATATATATATATATATATATATATATATATATATACAGGTTGTATATAAATGAATAAATAAATGGATGAATAAATAAATAAAATAATCTAAACCGCACTTGACTATAATGCTAAAAAATAGATAAAACTGTAGACTGCTTAATAAGCAGCTCTTGCTTTTGGTAACGTACATATTTTTGTCTTGTGTGTGATACATTGCCATGAAGAGTGATGGATACCTTGAAACTTAATTACAATGTAGTTCTTTCAACACCTACATGTAATAAATATGTGGAGATGTATATCAAGGAAAAATAACTTGTCGATTGTGCTCCTTTCTCTGTTGTTATTAATGAATAAAGAAGGTATTTTACTAATTGATGAAAATGACATGTGCAATAATGTATCAAAAGTTCTTTGCCTAGTTAGGTAGGCCTCCTAAAGTAATAGAGAGAATAGGCACAATGGCCTCCCATTGTAGCGAAGTCCTTTAGGATCAGCAGTTTTCTTTTGTTATATCAAAATGTTGTTAGGTAACAGCTCGTTATTCCGAAGGTTCGTTATTCCGAAGGCTTTTTATTCCTAAGATTCGTTATTCCGAAGCTTCATTGTTTCGAATTTCATTTTCGGATTGACCAATCTTCGGAATAACGCTACAAATTTTCGGATTAACGAACATCTAGGTACTGTATAGGGAATTTGCGTGTTTCGGATGAACAACCCTTCGGAATAACGAACCTTCTGAACAGTGACCTTCGGAATAATGAACAGCACCCGTTGTTATAACTGAGCAAATTTAAAAAAAAAAGAGTGGATAATGTTGTAAGCGGAATTTTGATATAATGTAACTGTGTGTTCACTTTGACGGGAGTAAAGGGTATAACTAGTGGTTATAGCATATTTGAGTGAATGCTTAGGATGCTTTGAGTTGAGAGAGAGAGAGTGATCTGAATGATTGATGGCAGAATGAAACTGAGAATCAGACAGCACTTCCTGTTTACAAAATCAGAAGGGTGGACAAAAGCAAACCAAATAAACATACATGTACTTGTACATTTTGTATTATGATTTACAAGAACAAGGGAAGGCATGCAATCGGAGAGAGTTCCTTATGTCCCCCCCCCCACCAATTTAAACAAAATAAACAAACCACCATTCCCCCCCCCACTAATAATAAACTAAATAAAGGTTATGGGAAGTCTTTCCATAAATAGCATAACCTTTATTTAGTCCATTATTAGTAAAAAAAATAGCAATCTATCCATTTTGCGCAAACTACGTGTAGTGGGGGTGGGGACATAAGGAACTCTTTCCATGTAATCGAAGAAAGAGAGGGAGAGGGAGTGGGAGAGAGGCCAAGCAAGAGGCAGTAGACTATTAGTACCTAATGTCTAATGACAGACACAAGTACAGTATACATATCACAGCTAGACGCTCATAACTGACCATGTCCAGTACATGTAGTACATTGCCTGCATGGGGTCGCTCGTAACACACGAACAAAGGCATCGAGGACACACGTCAATTTCTATATGTGGGACATTACTGTATTTTCACGATTTCGTGCCGAGAAAAAAAAGGAATGACATCCCCATGATTTCGGCTGGCTGCTGACCCATCCACAAATCATCACATTACACTCTAGGTATCATCTTAAAGCTGAATAATTATTCTTTTACATGGTATAACTTTCGTTGGTGCCATACGATGAAAAAGAAGACTTTTAGGAGAATTTTAGAAGAATATCTGTATCCATTATTTCCGGAACATCGGCAATTAATTAGCCACGAAGTTGGTAATCTTTCATGTCGTTCTTGGAAAAATGAACAAGATGACATCGAAGTTTTAACCTTTACCTAATCAAATAAAAGAAAAATCATGTGAAAATGTAATTCAGTGACCGAGATATGAGCATTTCAAAACGACTCTGCAATCGCGCTCTCCCATACCATGACCTGCGGGGTCAACTCGAGGTCACGCGTGCGAGGACTTGGATATTCTCATTGGACTGACTGATCCCACCGATGAACGTGTACGTGTCACAAACTGCACATTGTGGAGGTGTAGCTCACGGCGGTGTGCCACAGTGTATGAGATACCTCCTTGGCTGTACATACACAGCCCAGTCGCTGTACGTGTATTCGAACAGCGTAGTACAGTAGCACTAGTAACAGCGTCTGGTCGGCCAGAGGCAGTTGAGTGCGCAGCGCGACTTCGCACGGTCACACAACAGACAGCGATTGCTTTGTTACTGTAGCTATGCGTACAGTTGTAGCACCGTCGTGTCTCACTCGCTCTCGATCGGGCGGAAAATCGGGAGGAAAGTTTGTGGATGGCACAAACACACCGCATGGTGGTGCTGTTGAAGTAACGGCCGATCGTACTTATTCGAAAGAAAAAACTGACCGCGAAACTGGCGAAACTAGATTTTGAAGCACTTCGGTGATCAGGTAATTTCAGTAATTTCAACCCTCAAAATCCATGTTGATCAATGTCAGGATGCTATATAATACTCTATAATGTCTCGTTGAGAAAATCAATCGCTTTCGTGACTTTTGGCGACAATTCAGGTGTCTAATCGACTACTGTACACGGGCTGTGTATATTTTCTAGAAATATAGACTCTCGCTTTCTCTGGTCCCTGGACTATGGAATGAAAATCATACTTTCCAACCAATTAGTACATCTGTTTTCTTTGGAAAAATGACACTAAGCAGTCAGGGAGACTACCGATTTTGAGGGAAGATTGAAATCCCCCCTTAGAGGGAACATTGAACCGCGAGCAGATGTTACGTAATGGAGCGACGCGATATGGTCAGAGCGAACCGTTACAGATGTTCTTTTTCCAGTCGCTATGAGAATAATTCACCGAGAGGGAGAGAGAGAAACGCATGTACACACACGCGAGCGTACACACACGGTCATCCGCATCGAGTTGGAGGACGGATCGTTGTGTGTAGCTATTTTTAGCGCTCCTCTCTCTCCCCCTCTCTCCCCCACTCTCCTCCATCGTTCTGTTGCTGCGTACCCCCATGGACCTAGCTAGGTCCATGGTACCCCCAATCACTTACCTTTCGCGACCCCCCACCCATGGCAGAAAAAACAAAACAGCAAGTGCATTGACCAGGGAGGTGTGCACCTCCCTGCATTGACCATGCATATCGACATTGTGTTGTTGGAAGGCGGAGCATGGTCGTGCAGACCTATATTTTGATCAAAGTTAGAGCTGTAGGAAGAGACATGCAAGTTTGAAGAACAGCAAAAACCTTCACAAGACAAGACTAATAGTGAGAGGTAATTATCATCTATTAACTTTATTTCAACTATGTTTGCCTTAGTTAAAAGCATATGTGATTGTGACGTGTTGATCAAACATTTCTAGAGACAAAGTGAGGGTGGATGTCGCAATATAGTTCCCTGGTTCATTACCGTGATAGTGTACGTGTGATGTTGCAATGATTTAGATGAGGTAGCCTTGTTTTTGCATGAGGCTTGTAACTTTTAACCCAGTGAGCATGATCATAAGAGAGCAAGAAAGTATGAGGACACTGCATGGTCATGGAGCAAAAGAAAGAACCACGGAGCTCCGGCGGTCCGCAGTTGACGTTCGACGGCTGTGCGAGAGCTCCAGCGTCATGCAACCGATTGGAACACCTACGGTGGCGGTGCCTTCCGTCTCTTGCTCTTTTCATTCGGACATTCCACAGAAATACGGGCAAACCAGGAGTTTAGGGGACCGGACTACCTAAGTACAAAACCAGTTCTCACCAACTCGTGATCATTTGACGAAAAAATAGATGAGTTGTTGATAGAAATATCGGCAAGAACATGACAGGCTACCACAATTCCCATAGACGTTGAAGCTCAGCGGTAACAGCGCTCACGTACGCACGGTACGTGCGTGCACTGTGTTAACGCGGTTCATGCATAGCGCATTGCAGACACACACACAGTCCGTCCCTGTGTTTCGTTGAATAATCGCTGCAAAATAAGAACGCCTTGAAAGAAACTGGGTCACGGAGATTCAAAAAATACACATTGGATTCGCGTTTTCATCCTTCAATTACAAATTTTCCTCACTATATGTGAATATTGATTTTTGGAGGAGATAAACTTTATTTATTCAACTTTCATTGGGTGAAATTTCAATATCAACATATAATGAGGATTTTTTAAGGTGAATTTTTAAAGACATGCATGTCAAAACGATGCAGTGATAGCCATTGACTTTGTACGCGTAGAGCTTCGGCCAGAGACTGCGGAAAGGTCATGAATAATTCATTAAGTCCAACTTTCCCGATTTTTCGCGAATATCTCCATTCCCTAAAATCGGCTGTCTCCCTGACTGCTAAGTGTGAGAAAACTTCTAAAACTTCTTGGGTCACTTACATCAAATGTAAACACACTATATGTATGTCTATAAAATCCATGATTGACCAGGCTGTTCTGATACTTATAACTACACTGAATCTTATACATCAAACAATAAAGTAAATAGTGGCAGTGGGCAGGTCCTTCTGGTCCTGTACGGGTAGAAAGACGTCCCCGCCCTCCACGAGTCTCCCGCTTCCTTGCGGGCATTTTTTTTTTTGGTTAATCAAAGGCTAGGGAGTAAACCTTATCCAAATCCGGAACGGAACCCCTAAGGCGGTACGGTGTTGTTGTTCATCATCTCTCCGGCAAATATAATAGGTATCATACAATACATCTTTATAGGTTTACATCTAATTGTCATTTACAGGTCCACATGAGTCTACTAGCAAAATATAAACTACAAGAAAAATTATGCTAATTTATGAATTTAAGGAAAACCTCAAAGAAATACAAATTTTTCGGTTCATAATTATTGGAAGATAAAACTGCAGAATAAAATATTCAGTAAATCGATCTTACTTACCGGCACCAGTAGAAATACTGAAGACGTTCTCTAAAGCGCACCTGCATCTATATATGCATTCACGTTCATCACCGCTTGGCAGTGGATGATCAGGAACAATAATTGTTTCGGATTGTCAGAGCTAATTCGATTCCTTCATATGATTCCTTATAATTTTGTGTCACAGTTTTGACAAGGTCATACTATGAAATAATGAACAAGAACTGAAAACAAACTTTAGAAATCAGTAGGTCTTATAAGACTGCAATACTAATCATGTCTTTGTGGCTGGAAACTATGACAGTACACTAATTGTACTCTCCTGTCTATGCATCCAAATTTGGGGAAAAGTCTTCTATTCCATTCTCACCATTTTATTCTACCTTTGATATTCAACATAATTATCTTTAGTATTCCACGTATGCAACAACTGTACTTATGTGATGTTCAATACCTACTTGCCCTTACGAAAAAGTCCTGTGGTACTCCTGTGGTAATTACCACAGGACGGTACCACAGGACAGTACCACAGGACAGTACCACAGGAAAGTACCACAGGACAGTACCACAGGAATTGTCCTGTGGTATTTTGGGACATACCACAGGACAGTACCACAGGAATTCCTGTGGTATTTTGGGACGTACCACAGGGCAGTACCACAGGAAAGTACCACAGGACCGGTACCACAGAACAGTACCACAGGACAGTACCACAGGAATTCCTGTGGTATTTTGGGACGTACCACAGGGCAGTACCACAGGAAATCCTGTGGTATTTTGGGACGTACCACAGGGCAGTACCACAGGACTAGTACCACAGAACAGTACCACAGGAACTGTCCTGTGGTATTTTTGGACAGTACCACAGGACAGTACCACAAGTCGATCATTACCACACAGCATTACCACAGGGCAGTACCACACAGCATTTCCATGGTACCACAGGAGAGTACCACACAGGATAGATCGAAAAAAAAAAATCGGGGAGAATTTTAGTCACATATCAAGGAATATTCCTGATAGGTGAGTGATGGATTTCAGGACAAACATGGCCCTACTTAATAACCTGTCCTACTCCTAACATATAACCTCAAACGAGAGTCTAATGGCCAAGTGCCAATCTAGTTCTATAATAGATCTATATAGTCATATTCTATTCCTAGGTAGCCATCGACTGTATCGGTACATATATATATGGCCGTCTATCCGTAAAGCATTAAGGCATGGTTACTAACTCGATTATACTTTATTATCAAGATATGAAATTACACTTTCATAACAATATCTATGATATTGGGAATAACATAACATAATTAGACGATCTTTCATAAAGTTCAAAGTAAGTTCCATCATTAATACTTTGACTTTTTAAGTCATATATGTATTTTCTAAAATCTAGAGTGCTTTTTATGAATATTCATGAGCTATGTAAAAATTTGTACCACAGGAGTACCACAGGAGTACCACAGGAGTACCACAGGAGTACCACAGGAGTACCGTACCACAGAAGTCCTTATGAAATTTCTCATGCTTTACATCAGCACTTTCACTAAATAGGTAATACTGTAGGAGTATAGGACAGGATAAATAATGACAAATCAATTGCTATAATTCACAGCATAACTCATCTATCAATTAATTGAGGAATATTAATATGTGCTTTCCTGTTTGCATTTTTATAATAAATTTCATTATATTCTGCCTTACAATTTTCCTGTGTGGTACTCCTGTATGGTACTGCTGTTTGATATTCTCCTGATGTGATTAGTCCTCTGGTATAAAATGTTAAGAAAAATAAAAGAATATCCTGTAGCATTTTTCTGTGGTACTTACGAATTTTGTTTGCTGTGTGGTACTTCTGTGTGGAATAGCACCATATTATGATTTTCCTGTGGGATTTTGGACAGTTCCTGTGGTACTCTCCTGTGGTATACATCGAAAATTACCACAGGAATTCCTGTCGTACTGTCCTGTGGTACGTCCCAAAATTCCACAGGACAATTCGTGTGGTACTGTCCTGTGGTACGTCCCAAAATACCACAGGACAAGTCATGTGGTACTGTAATGTGGTACTATCCTGTGGTATTATCCTGTTGCACTTTCCTGTGGTACTGTCCTGTGGTACGTCCCAAAATACCACAGGACAAGTCGTGTGGTACTGTCCTGTGGTACTATCCTGTGGTACTGCCCTGTGGTACTGCTCTGTGGTACTGTCCTGTGGTACTGCCCTGTGGTACTGTCCTGTGGTACGTCCCAAAATACCACAGGACAAGTCGTGAGGTATTGTCCTGTGGTACTGTCCTGTGGTACTGTCCTGTGGTACTGTCCTGTGGTACTATCCTGTGGTACTTTCCTGTGGTACTGTCCTGTGGTATGTCCCAAAATACCACAGGATAAGTCGTGTGGTACTGTCCTGTGGTACTATCCTGTGGTACTGTCCTGTGGTACTGCCCTGTGGTACGTCCCAAAATACCACAGGACAAGTCGTGTGGTACTGTCCTGTGGGACTATCCTGTGGTACGTCCCAAAATACCACAGGACAAGTCGTGAGGTACTGTCCTGTGGTAATATCCTGTGGTACTGTCCTGTGGTACGTCCCAAAATACCACAGGACAATTCCTGTGGTACTGTCCTGTGGTATGTCCCAAAATACCACAGGACAAGTTGTGTGGTACTGTCCTGTGGTACTATCCTGTGGTACTTTCCTGTGGTACTGTCCTGTGGTACGTCCCAAAATACCACAGGACAAGTCGTGTGGTACTGTCCTGTGGTATTTTCCTGTGGTACTGTCCTGTGGTACTGCCCTGTGGTACGTCCCAAAATACCACAGGACAAGTCGTGTGGTACTGTCCTGTGGTACTATCCTGTCGTACTTTCCTGTGGTACTGTCCTGTGGTACTGCTCTGTGGTACTGTCCTGTGGTACTGCCCTGTGGTACTGTCCTGTGGTACGTCCCAAAATACCACAGAACAAGTCGTGTGGTACTGTCCTGTGGTACTATCCTGTGGTACTTTCCTGTTGTACTCTCCTGTGGTACGTCCCAAAATACCACAGGACAATTCATGCGGTACTGTCCTGTGGTACTGTCGTGTGGTATACGTCCCAAAATACCACAGGACAATTTGTGTGTATACTGTCTTGTGGTACTGTCCTGTGGTACTTTCCTGTGGCAATGTCCTGTGGTACTGCCCTGTGGTACATCCCAGAGTACCACACGAGCCTGTGACACAGTACCACACAGTTCCTGCGTTAACATATATTTGTGTGGTACATTGTGTGGTACCAGCCAGTACCACAGGGAGTACCACATGAGCCCGTAAAACAGTACCACACAGTTCCTGTGGTAACATTTATTTGTGTGGTACATTGTGTGGTACTGACAAGTACTACAGGGAGCACCCTACAAGCCTGTGGTACAGTACCACACAGTTCCTGTGGTAACATTACAAGTGTGTGGTACATTGTGTGGTACCGACAAGTACCACAGGGAGTACCACAGGACTTTTTTGTTAGGGTGAATAGTGAATGTGATAGAGGTATGGTCAATCAACAACAATGAACAATAAAGAACTAAACGCCGCAACGACATAGGAGGTTCATTTACCAATGATAGGTGAACGATTCTTGTCAATGGGACAATACATATGGCAAGTGAGGGTGTATATATAATACATACAGGGTGGCCCCTCAGAAAATGGAAACGCATACTTTTCCAAAAACCACAACGAAATTGTCCAATTTTGTTGCATACTTTTCTTTCTAGACATGTTTTTGTTAATCATTAATGTCTTACTTTATTTTATCAAAGCTCAGCAACGGAGACTACCCAACAATTGAAGGTCAATTTTCGACAATAATCCTATTCAAGCATTCCACATTGTGATGTGCGGCCTCAATTCTTTGTTAGTCTCCCAAGTGGCTTTTGTTCGATGCTGAAATTTGTTGAATTGAGCTAAGAAATTTACGCTCGACCCGTCTTAATAAAAAACATCTGTAGAATGAAAACTACTCAACCAAATCGGATGATTTTGGTGTCATTCTTCTTCTAGATAAATTCTCTACAACTCTGTCATTCATTTTGGCATCAAAGTAATGCAAATGTGCAGATATTTGCGAAAACTCGCGTTTCCGTTAATTCTAGGCCACACTGTATATAATGTGTGTGTGTGTGTGTGTGTGTGTGTGTGTGTGTGCATAGGCGTACCCAGGATTTTTTAGAGGGGGGTGTTCAGTGGCGTACCGTGGGTCAAGACATTGGGGGGGGGGGCACCTCATGGAAGCAACATCAGAATTGCATAACAGTACAATTAAATGCGAGCGAGCTTGAAAATTTTGACATTAATTTTTACAGTCCCAAACTGCCGTTTGTAGCTATATATATAATAATATATGTATATATATATATATATTGCTTTGGAAATTAAGGGGGTTGCACCGGGTGCAACTGCTGGCAGTTGCTGGAAGTAACATCAGGAGAATGGCCTAACGATCAAATGCGAGCGAGCGAAGCGAGCGAGCTTGAAAATTTTGACATTTTACAGTCCCCCAACTGCCGTTTGTAGCTATATTTTTTCGCTTTGGAAATTAAGGGGAGGGGGCGCACCGGAGGCAACTGCTGGCAATTACTGACAGCAACATCAGGAGAATTGCATAACGATTAAATGTGAGCGAGCAAAGCGAGCGAGCTTGAAAATTTGACATTTTACAGTCCCAAAACTGCCGTTTGTAGCTATATTTTTTCGCTTTAGAAATTAAGGGGAGGGGGCGCACCGGGCGCAACTGCTGGCAATTACTGACAGCAACATCAGGAGAATTGCATAACGATTAAATGCGAGCGAGCGAAGCGAGCGAGCTTGAAAATTTTGACATTTTACTGTCCCAAACTGCCGTTTGTAGCTATATTTTTTCGCTTTGGAAATTAAGGGGAGGGGGCGCACCGGGCGCAACTGCTGGCAATTACTGACAGCAACATCAGGAGAAGTGCATAACGATTAAATGCGAGCGAGCGAAGCGAGCGACCTTGAAAATTTTGACATTTTACAGTCCCAAAACTGCCGTTTGTAGCTATATTTTTTCGCTTTGGAAATTAAGGGGAGGGGGCGCACCGGGCGCAACTGCTGGCAGTTACTGACAGCAACATCAGTAGAATTGCATAACGATTAAATGTGAGCGAGCGAAGCGAGCGAGCTTGAAAATTTTGACATTTTACAGTCCCCAAACTGCCGTTTGTAGCTATATTTTTTTGCTTTAGAAATTAAGGGGAGGGGGCGCACCGGGCGCAACTGCTGGCAGTTACTGACAGCAACATCAGGAGAATTGCATAACGATTAAATGCGAGCGAGCGAAGCGAGCGAGCTTGAAAATTTTGACATTTTACTGTCCCAAATTGCCGTTTGTAGCTATATTTTTTCCTTTTGGAAATTAATGGGAGGGGACGCACCGGGCGCAACTGCTGGCAGTTACTGACAGCAACATCAGGAGAATTGCATAACGATTAAATGCGAGCGAGCGAAGTGAGCGAGCTTGAAAATTTTGACATTTTACAGTCCCAAACTGCAGTTTGTAGCTATATTTTTTCGCTTTGGAAATTAAGTGTAGGGGGCGCACCGGGCGCAACTGCTGGCAGTTACTGACAGCAACATCAGGAGAATTGCATAACGATTAAATGAGAGCGAGCGAAGCGAGCGAGCTTGAAAATTTTGACATTTTACGGTCCCAAACTGCCGTTTGTAGCTATATTTTTTCGCTTTGGAAATTAAGGGGAGGGGGCGCACCGGGCGCAACTGCTGGCAGTTACTGACAGCAACATCAGGAGAATTGCATAACGATTAAATGCGAGCGAGGGAAGCGAGTGAGCTTGAAAATTTTGACATTTTACAGTCCCAAACTGCAGTTTGTAGCTATGTTTTTTCGCTTTGGAAATTAAGTGGAGGGGGCGCACCGGGCGCAACTGCTGGCAGTTACTGACAGCAACATCAGGAGAATTGCATAACGATTAAATGCGAGCGAGCGAAGCGAGCGAGCTTGAAAATTTTGACATTTTACTGTCCCAAATTGCCGTTTGTAGCTATATTTTTTCCTTTTGGAAATTAATGGGAGGGGACGCACCGGGCGCAACTGCTGGCAGTTACTGACAGCAACATCAGGAGAATTGCATAACGATTAAATGCGAGCGAGCGAAGCGAGCGAGCTTGAAAATTTTGACATTTTACAGTCCCAAAACTGCCGTTTGTAGCTATATTTTTTCGCTTTGGAAATTCGGGGGGGGGGGGGGGGGCGAACCGGGCGCAACTGCTGGCAATTACTGGCAGTAACATCAGGATATTGGCATATAACGGTTAAATGCGAGCGAGCGAAGCGAGCGAGCTTGAAAATTTTGACATTTTACGGTCCCAAACTGCCGTTTGTAGTTATATTTTTTCGCTTTGGAAATTAAGGGGAGGGGGCGCACCGGGCGCAACTGCTGGCAGTTACTGACAGCAACATCAGGAGAATTGCATAACGATTAAATGCGAGCGAGCGAAGCGAGCGAGCTTGAAAATTTTGACATTTTACAGTCCCAAACTGCAGTTTGTAGCTATGTTTTTTCGCTTTGGAAATTAAGTGGAGGGGGCGCACCGGGCGCAACTGCTGGCAGTTACTGACAGCAACATTAGGAGAATTGCATAACGATTAAATGCGAGCGAGCGAAGCGAGCGAGCTTGAAAATTTTGACATTTTACTGTCCCAAATTGCCGTTTGTAGCTATATTTTTTCCTTTTGGAAATTAATGGGAGGGGACGCACCGGGCGCAACTGCTGGCAGTTACTGACAGCAACATCAGGAGAATTGCATAACGATTAAATGCGAGCGAGCGAAGCGAGCGACCTTGAAAATTTTGACATTTTACAGTCCCAAAACTGCCGTTTCTAGCTATATTTTTTCGCTTTGGAAATTCAGGGGGGGGGGGGCGAACCGGGCGCAACTGCTGGCAATTACTGGCAGTAACATCAGGAGATTGGCATATAACGGTTAAATGCGAGCGAGCGAAGCGAGCGAGCTTGAAAATTTTGACATTTTACTGTCCCAAATTGCCGTTTGTAGCTATATTTTTTCCTTTTGGAAATTAATGGGAGGGGACGCACCGGGCGCAACTGCTGGCAGTTACTGACAGCAACATCAGGAGAATTGCATAACGATTAAATGCGAGCGAGCGAAGCGAGCGACCTTGAAAATTTTGACATTTTACAGTCCCAAAACTGCCGTTTCTAGCTATATTTTTTCGCTTTGGAAATTCAGGGGGGGGGGGGGGCGAACCGGGCGCAACTGCTGGCAATTACTGGCAGTAACATCAGGAGATTGGCATATAACGGTTAAATGCGAGCGAGCGAAGCGAGCGAGCTTGAAAATTTTGACATTTTACGGTCCCAAACTGCCGTTTGTAGCTATATTTTTCCGCTTTGGAAATTAAGGGGAGGGGGCGCACCGGGCGCAACTGCTGGCAATTACTGACAGCAACATCAGGAGAAGTGCATAACGATTAAATGCGAGCGAGCGAAGCGAGCGAGCTTGAAAATTTTGACATTTTACAGTCCCAAAACTGTCGTTTGTAGCTATTGGAAATTAAGTGGAGGGGGCGCACCGGGCGCAACTGCTGGCAGTTACTGACAGCAACATCAGGAGAATTGCATAACGATTAAATGCGAGCGAGCGAAGCGAGCGAGCTTGAAAATTTTGACATTTTACTGTCCCAAATTGCCGTTTGTAGCTATATTTTTTCCTTTTGGAAATTAATGGGAGGGGACGCACCGGGCGCAACTGCTGGCAGTTACTGACAGCAACATCAGGAGAATTGCATAACGATTAAATGCGAGCGAGCGAAGCGAGCGAGCTTGAAAATTTTGACATTTTACAGTCCCAAAACTGCCGTTTGTAGCTATATTTTTTCGCTTTGGAAATTCGGGGGGGGGGGGGCGAACCGGGCGCAACTGCTGGCAATTACTGGCAGTAACATCAGGATATTGGCATATAACGGTTAAATGCGAGCGAGAGAAGCGAGCGAGCTTGAAAATTTTGACATTTTACGGTCCCAAACTGCCGTTTGTAGTTATATTTTTTCGCTTTGGAAATTAAGGGGAGGGGGCGCACCGGGCGCAACTGCTGGCAGTTACTGACAGCAACATCAGGAGAATTGCATAACGATTAAATGCGAGCGAGCGAAGCGAGCGAGCTTGAAAATTTTGACATTTTACAGTCCCAAACTGCAGTTTGTAGCTATGTTTTTTCGCTTTGGAAATTAAGTGGAGGGGGCGCACCGGGCGCAACTGGTGGCAGTTACTGACAGCAACATTAGGAGAATTGCATAACGATTAAATGCGAGCGAGCGAAGCGAGCGAGCTTGAAAATTTTGACATTTTACTGTCCCAAATTGCCGTTTGTAGCTATATTTTTTCCTTTTGGAAATTAATGGGAGGGGACGCACCGGGCGCAACTGCTGGCAGTTACTGACAGCAACATCAGGAGAATTGCATAACGATTAAATGCGAGCGAGCGAAGCGAGCGAGCTTGAAAATTTTGACATTTTACAGTCCCAAAACTGCCGTTTGTAGCTATATTTTTTCGCTTTGGAAATTCGGGGGGGGGGGGGCGAACCGGGCGCAACTGCTGGCAATTACTGGCAGTAACATCAGGAGATTGGCATATAACGGTTAAATGCGAGCGAGTGAAGCGAGCGAGCTTGAAAATTTTGACATTTTACGGTCCCAAACTGCCGTTTGTAGCTATATTTTTCCGCTTTGGAAATTAAGGGGAGGGGGCGCACCGGGCGCAACTGCTGGCAATTACTGACAGCAACATCAGGAGAAGTGCATAACGATTAAATGCGAGCGAGCGAAGCGAGCGAGCTTGAAAATTTTGACATTTTACAGTCCCAGAAATGTCGTTTGTAGCTATATTTTTTCGCTTTGGAAATTAAGGGGAGGGGGCGCACCGGGCGCAACTGCTGGCAGTTACTGACAGCAACATCAGTAGAATTGCATAACGATTAAATGCGAGCGAGCGAAGCGAGCGAGCTTGAAAATTTTGACATTTTACTGTCCCCAAACTGCCGTTTGTAGCTATATTTTTTTCGCTTTAGAAATTAAGGGGAGGGGCGCACCGGGCGCAACTGCTGGCAGTTACTGACAGCAACATCAGAAGAATGGCATAACGATTAAATGCGAGCGAGCGAAGCGAGCGAGCTTGAAAATTTTGACATTTTACAGTCCCAAACTGCAGTTTGTAGCTATATTTTTTCGCTTTGGAAATTAAGTGTAGGGGGCGCACCGGGCGCAACTGCTGGCAGTTACTGACAGCAACATCAGGAGAATTGCATAACGATTAAATGCGAGCGAGGGAAGCGAGTGAGCTTGAAAATTTTGACATTTTACAGTCCCAAACTGCAGTTTGTAGCTATGTTTTTTCGCTTTTGAAATTAAGTGGAGGGGGCGCACCGGGCGCAACTGCTGGCAGTTACTGACAGCAACATCAGGAGAATTGCATAACGATTAAATGCGAGCGAGCGAAGCGAGCGAGCTTGAAAATTTTGACATTTTACTGTCCCAAATTGCCGTTTGTAGCTATACTTTTTCCTTTTGTAAATTAATGGGAGGGGACGCACCGGGCGCAACTGCTGGCAGTTACTGACAGCAACATCAGGAGAATTGCATAACGATTAAATGCGAGCGAGCGAAGCGAGCGAGCTTGAAAATTTTGACATTTTACAGTCCCAAAACTGCCGTTTGTAGCTATATTTTTTCGCTTTGGAAATTCGGGGGGGGGGGGCGAACCGGGCGCAACTGCTGGCAATTACTTGCAGTAACATCAGGAGATTGGCATATAACGGTTAAATGCGAGCGAGCGAAGCGAGCGAGCTTGAAAATTTTGACATTTTACGGTCCCAAACTGCCGTTTGTAGTTATATTTTTTCGCTTTGGAAATTAAGGGGAAGGGGCGCACCGGGCGCAACTGCTGGCAGTTACTGACAGCAACATCAGGAGAATTGCATAACGATTAAATGCGAGCGAGGGAAGCGAGTGAGCTTGAAAATTTTGACATTTTACAGTCCCAAACTGCAGTTTGTAGCTATGTTTTTTCGCTTTGGAAATTAAGTGGAGGGGGTGCACCGGGCGCAACTGCTGGCAGTTACTGACAGCAACATCAGGAGAATTGCATAACGATTAAATGCGAGCGAGCGAAGCGAGCGAGCTTGAAAATTTTGACATTTTACTGTCCCAAATTGCCGTTTGTAGCTATATTTTTTCCTTTTGGAAATTAATGGGAGGGGACGCACCGGGCGCAACTGCTGGCAGTTACTGACAGCAACATCAGGAGAATTGCATAACGATTAAATGCGAGCGAGCGAAGCGAGCGAGCTTGAAAATGTTGACATTTTACAGTCCCAAAACTGCCGTTTGTAGCTATATTTTTTCGCTTTGGAAATTCGGGGAGGGCGGGGGGCGAACCGGGCGCAACTGCTGGCAATTACTTGCAGTAACATCAGGAGATTGGCATATAACGGTTAAATGCGAGCGAGCGAAGCGAGCGAGCTTGAAAATTTTGACATTTTACGGTCCCCCAACTGCCGTTTGTAGCTATATTTTTTCGCTTTGGAAATTAAGGGGAGGGGGCGCACCGGAGGCAACTGCTGGCAATTACTGATAGCAACATCAGGAGAATTGCATAACGATTAAATGTGAGCGAGCCCCCAACTGCTGTTTGTAGCTATATTTAAATTAAGTGGAGGGGGCGCACCGGGCGCAACTGCTGGCAGTTACTGACAGCAACATTAGGAGAATTGCATAACGATTAAATGCGAGCGAGCGAAGCGAGCGAGCTTGAAAATTTTGACATTTTACTGTCCCAAATTGCCGTTTGTACCTATATTTTTTCCTTTTGGAAATTAATGGGAGGGGACGCACCGGGCGCAACTGCTGGCAGTTACTGACAGCAACATCAGGAGAATTGCATAACGATTAAATGCGAGCGAGCGAAGCGAGGGAGCTTGAAAATTTTGACATTTTACAGTCCCAAAACTGCCGTTTGTAGCTATATTTTTTCGCTTTGGAAATTCGGGGGGGGGGGGGGGGGGCGAACCGGGCGCAACTGCTGGCAATTACTGGCAGTAACATCAGGAGATTGGCATATAACGGTTAAATGCGAGCGAGCGAAGCGAGCGAGCTTGACAATTTTGACATTTTACGGTCCCCCAACTGCCGTTTGTAGCTATAGTTTTTCGCTTTGGAAATTAAGGGGAGGGGGCGCACCGGAGGCAACTGCTGGCAATTACTGACAGCAACATCAGGAGAATTGCATAACGATTAAATGTGAGCGAGCCCCCAACTGCCGTTTGTAGCTATATTTAAATTAAGTGGAGGGGGCGCACCGGGCGCAACTGCTGGCAGTTACTGACAGCAACATTAGGAGAATTGCATAACGATTAAATGCGAGCGAGCGAAGCGAGGGAGCTTGAAAATTTTGACATTTTACTGTCCCAAATTGCCGTTTGTAGCTATATTTTTTCGCTTTGGAAATTCGGGGGGGGGGGGGGGGTGGGCGAACCGGGCGCAACTGCTGGCAATTACTGGCAGTAACATCAGGAGATTGGCATATAACGGTTAAATGCGAGCGAGCGAAGCGAGCGAGCTTGAAAATTTTGACATTTTACGGTCCCAAACTGCCGTTTGTAGCTATATTTTTCCGCTTTGGAAATTAAGGGGAGGGGGCGCACCGGGCGCAACTGCTGGCAATTACTGACAGCAACATCAGGAGAAGTGCATAACGATTAAATGCGAGCGAGCGAAGCGAGCGAGCTTGAAAATTTTGACATTTTACAGTCCCAAAACTGTCGTTTGTAGCTATATTTTTTCGCTTTGGAAATTAAGGGGAGGGGGCGCACCGGGCGCAACTGCTGGCAGTTACTGACAGCAACATCAGTAAAATTGCATAACGATTAAATGCGAGCGAGCGAAGCGAGCGAGCTTGAAAATTTTGACATTTTACAGTCCCCAAACTGCCGTTTGTAGCTATATTTTTTCGCTTTAGAAATTAAGGGGAGGGGGCGCACCGGGCGCAACTGCTGGCAGTTACTGACAGCAACATCAGGAGAATGGCATAACGATTAAATGCGAGCGAGCGAAGCGAGCGAGCTTGAAAATTTTGACATTTTACAGTCCCAAACTGCAGTTTGTAGCTATATTTTTTCGCTTTGGAAATTAAGTGTAGGGGGCGCACCGGGCGCAACTGCTGGCAGTTAGTGACAGCAACATCAGGAGAATTGCATAACGATTAAATGCGAGCGAGGGAAGCGAGTGAGCTTGAAAATTTTGACATTTTACAGTCCCAAACTGCAGTTTGTAGCTATGTTTTTTCGCTTTGGAAATTAAGTGGAGGGGGCGCACCGGGCGCAACTGCTGGCAGTTACTGACAGCAACATCAGGAGAATTGCATAACGATTAAATGCGAGCGAGCGAAGCGAGCGAGCTTGAAAATTTTGACATTTTACTGTCCCAAATTGCCGTTTGTAGCTATATTTTTTCCTTTTGGAAATTAATGGGAGGGGACGCACCGGGCGCAACTGCTGGCAGTTACTGACAACAACATCAGGAGAATTGCATAACGATTAAATGCGAGCGAGCGAAGCGAGCGAGCTTGAAAATTTTGACATTTTACAGTCCCAAAACTGCCGTTTGTAGCTATATTTTTTCGGTTTGGAAATTCGGGGGGGGGGGGGGGGCGAACCGGGCGCAACTGCTGGCAATTACTTGCAGTAACATCAGGAGATTGGCATCTAACGGTTAAATGCGAGCGAGCGAAGCGAGCGAGCTTGAAAATTTTGACATTTTACGGTCCCAAACTGCCGTTTGTAGTTATATTTTTTCGCTTTGGAAATTAAGGGGAGGGGGCGCACCGGGCGCAACTGCTGGCAGTTACTGACAGCAACATCAGGAGAATTGCATAACGATTAAATGTGACCATGCACCTCAAAACGAACATAAAGTCGCACACACTGATTTTGCGTGAGGACTGAAAATAAGTGAAATGGGTCAACCTAGCCGAACTTGACTTTTTCATATTTTCTGAAAGAATGGGTCTTCTTTTACATTATGCTAAAATTTGGTATCATAAAACGGGCGGGAAAGTGTGTTTTTTTAGCAGTTTATCTCGAACATTTTTTGGTAGAATAGTGTAATTAGGTGTGTCTTTAGAATCCCTTTTTCAATTCTGAAAATCCTTGTCCACACTCGTCACTTTCAACTCTAATAACTTTTGAAAAGATAGTGCTACTGCTTTGAAAGTTGGCATTGATTATGGACAGAATGTGTCAATGAGGCATGCTTAATTTCAGTTTAATCTGATAATCCCTTCATTGTTGTTACTCTGGTGGTTTACTTCCTGTTTTTTGTCCCATTCATCGCACAGCCAGCAGGGTTTGGTAAAGATTAAGCGCTTGAATGGACACTGTACTTCAGAGCCTCTTTTCTCAGTTCACAGTTTTCCTGAGTTTGTGCTTTCTTTCCAATATTTAGATAGGTTAGGAGAGTCCATTTGATTTGAGTTATACATCATTTTAAAGCTTAAAGTCTGCGCTTTTAGAATATGGTCTTAACTAAAAATTCATGTCTGGCGACTTTTTGTTTGTTTTGAGGTGCAGTGTCACAAATGCGAGCGAGCTTGAAAATTTTGACATTTTACAGTCCCAAACTGCAGTTTGTAGCTATGTTTTTTCGCTTTGGAAATTAAGTGGAGGGGGCGCACCGGGCGCAACTGCTGGCAGTTACTGACAGCAACATTAGGAGAATTGCATAACGATTAAATGCGAGCGAGCTAAGCGAGCGAGCTTGAAAATTTTGACATTTTACTGTCCCAAATTGCCGTTTGTAGCTATATTTTTTCCTTTTGGAAATTAATGGGAGGGGACGCACCGGGCGCAACTGCTGGCAGTTACTGACAGCAACATCAGGAGAATTGCATAACGATTAAATGCGAGCGAGCGAAGCGAGCGAGCTTCAAAATTTTGACATTTTACAGTCCCAAAACTGCCGTTTGTAGCTATATTTTTTCGCTTTGGAAATTCGGGGGGGGGGGGGGGGCGAACCGGGCGCAACTGCTGGCAATTACTGGCAGTAACATCAGGAGATTGGCATATAACGGTTAAATGCGAGCGAGCGAAGCGAGCGAGCTTGAAAATTTTGACATTTTACGGTCCCAAACTGCAGTTTGTAGCTATATTTTTTCGCTTTGGAAATTAAGGGGAGGGGGCGCACCGGGCGCAACTGCTGGCAGTTACTGACAGCAACATCAGGAGAATTGCATAACGATTAAATGCGAGCGAGCGAAGCGAGCGAGCTTGAAAATTTTGTCATTTTACAGTCCCAAACTGCAGTTTGTAGCTATGTTTTTTCGCTTTGGAAATTAAGTGGAGGGGGCGCACCGGGCGCAACTGCTGGCAGTTACTGACAGCAACATCAGGAGAATTGCATAACGATTAAATGCGAGCGAGCGAAGCGAGCGAGCTTGAAAATTTTGACATTTTACTGGCCCAAATTGCCGTTTCTAGCTATATTTTTTTCCTTTTGGAAATTAATGGGAGGGGACGCACAGGGCGCAACTGCTGGCAGTTAATGACAGCAACATCAGGAGAATGGCATAACGATTAAATGCGAGCGAGCGAAGCGAGCGAGCTTGAAAATTTTGACATTTTACAGTCCCAAAACTGCCGTTTGTAGCTATATTTTTTCGCTTTGGAAATTCGTGGGGGGGGGGGGGGGGCGAACCGGGCGCAACTGCTGGCAATTAATGGCAGTAACATCAGGAGAATGGCATATAACGGTTAAATGCGAGCGAGCGAAGCGAGCGAGCTTGAAAATTTTGACATTTTACGGTCCCAAACTGCCGTTTGTAGCTATATTTTTTCGATTTGGAAATTAAGGGGAGGGGGCGCACCGGGCGCAACTGCTGGCAGTTACTGACAGCAACATCAGGAGAATTGCATAACGATTAAATGCGAGCGAGCGAGCTTGAAAATTTTGACACTTTACAGTCCCAAAACTGCCGTTTGTAGCTATATTTTATCGCTTTGGAAATTCGGGGGGGGGGGGGCGAACCGGGCGCAACTGCTTGCAATTACTGGCAGTAACATCAGGAGAATGGCATATAACGGTTAAATGCGAGCGAGCGAAGCGAGCGAGCTTGAAAATTTTGACATTTTACGGTCCCAAACTGCCGTTTGTAGCTATATTTCTTCGCTTTGGAAATTAAGGGGAGGGGGCGCACCGGGCGCAACAGCTGGCAGTTACTGACAGCAACATCAGGAGAATTGCATAACGATTAAATGCGAGCGAGCGAAGCGAGCGAGCTTGAAAATTTTGACACTTTACATTCCCAAAACTGCCGTTTGTAGTTATATTTTTTCGCTTTGGAAATTCGGGGGGGGGGGGGGGGGCGAACCGGGCGCAACTGCTGGCAATTACTGGCAGTAACATCAGGAGAATGGCATATAACGGTTAAATGCGAGCGAGCAAAGCGAGCGAGCTTGAAAATTTTGACATTTTACAGTCCCCAAACTGCCGTTTGTAGCTATATATTATTTTCGCTTTAGAAATCAAGGGGAGGGGGCGCACCGGGCGCAACTGCTGGCAATTACTGACAGCAACATCAGGAGAAGTGCATAACGATTAAATGCGAGCGAGCGAAGCGAGCGAGCTTGAAAATTTTGACATTTTACAGTCCCAAAACTGTCGTTTGTAGCTATATTTTTTCGCTTTGGAAATTAAGGGGAGGGGGCGCACCGGGCGCAACTGCTGGCAGTTACTGACAGCAACATCAGTAGAATTGCATAACGATTAAATGCGAGCGAGCGAAGCGAGCGAGCTTGAAAATTTTGACATTTTACTGTCCCCAAACTGCCGTTTGTAGCTATATTTTTTTCGCTTTAGAAATTAAGGGGAGGGGGCGCACCGGGCGCAACTGCTGGCAGTTACTGACAGCAACATCAGGAGAATTGCATAACGATTAAATGAGAGCGAGCGAAGCGAGCGAGCTTGAAAATTTTGACATTTTACGGTCCCAAACTGCCGTTTGTAGCTATATTTTTTCGCTTTGGAAATTAAGGGGAGGGGGCGCACCGGGCGCAACTGCTGGCAGTTACTGACAGCAACATCAGGAGAATTGCATAACGATTAAATGCGAGCGAGGGAAGCGAGTGAGCTTGAAAATTTTGACATTTTACAGTCCCAAACTGCAGTTTGTAGCTATGTTTTTTCGCTTTGGAAATTAAGTGGAGGGGGCGCACCGGGCGCAACTGCTGGCAGTTACTGACAGCAACATCAGGAGAATTGCATAACGATTAAATGCGAGCGAGCGAAGCGAGCGAGCTTGAAAATTTTGACATTTTACTGTCCCAAATTGCCGTTTGTAGCTATATTTTTTCCTTTTGGAAATTAATGGGAGGGGACGCACCGGGCGCAACTGCTGGCAGTTACTGACAGCAACATCAGGAGAATTGCATAACGATTAAATGCGAGCGAGCGAAGCGAGCGAGCTTCAAAATTTTGACATTTTACAGTCCCAAAACTGCCGTTTGTAGCTATATTTTTTCGCTTTGGAAATTCGGGGGGGGGGGGGCGAACCGGGCGCAACTGCTGGCAATTACTGGCAGTAACATCAGGATATTGGCATATAACGGTTAAATGCGAGCGAGAGAAGCGAGCGAGCTTGAAAATTTTGACATTTTACGGTCCCAAACTGCCGTTTGTAGTTATATTTTTTCGCTTTGGAAATTAAGGGGAGGGGGCGCACCGGGCGCAACTGCTGGCAGTTACTGACAGCAACATCAGGAGAATTGCATAACGATTAAATGCGAGCGAGCGAAGCGAGCGAGCTTGAAAATTTTGACATTTTACAGTCCCAAACTGCAGTTTGTAGCTATGTTTTTTCGCTTTGGAAATTAAGTGGAGGGGGCGCACCGGGCGCAACTGGTGGCAGTTACTGACAGCAACATTAGGAGAATTGCATAACGATTAAATGCGAGCGAGCGAAGCGAGCGAGCTTGAAAATTTTGACATTTTACTGTCCCAAATTGCCGTTTGTAGCTATATTTTTTCCTTTTGGAAATTAATGGGAGGGGACGCACCGGGCGCAACTGCTGGCAGTTACTGACAGCAACATCAGGAGAATTGCATAACGATTAAATGCGAGCGAGCGAAGCGAGCGAGCTTGAAAATTTTGACATTTTACAGTCCCAAAACTGCCGTTTGTAGCTATATTTTTTCGCTTTGGAAATTCGGGGGGGGGGGGCGAACCGGGCGCAACTGCTGGCAATTACTGGCAGTAACATCAGGAGATTGGCATATAACGGTTAAATGCGAGCGAGCGAAGCGAGCGAGCTTGAAAATTTTGACATTTTACGGTCCCAAACTGCCGTTTGTAGCTATATTTTTCCGCTTTGGAAATTAAGGGGAGGGGGCGCACCGGGCGCAACTGCTGGCAATTACTGACAGCAACATCAGGAGAAGTGCATAACGATTAAATGCGAGCGAGCGAAGCGAGCGAGCTTGAAAATTTTGACATTTTACAGTCCCAGAACTGTCGTTTGTAGCTATATTTTTTCGCTTTGGAAATTAAGGGGAGGGGGCGCACCGGGCGCAACTGCTGGCAGTTACTGACAGCAACATCAGTAGAATTGCATAACGATTAAATGCGAGCGAGCGAAGCGAGCGAGCTTGAAAATTTTGACATTTTACTGTCCCCAAACTGCCGTTTGTAGCTATATTTTTTTCGCTTTAGAAATTAAGGGGAGGGGCGCACCGGGCGCAACTGCTGGCAGTTAC